>NC_069499.1:280042122-280342122 GCF_027579735.1 Bombina bombina
ATTGTTTTAGATAGTTTTGTTTGTTATTTTTGTAATGGTAGGTTTTTTTATTTTTTGTAATGTTAGGTGTAAGGCAGCTTAGGTTTTATTTCACAGGTAAGTTTGTATTTATTTTAACTAGGTAGTTAGTAAAAAGTTAATAACTATTTACTAACTAGCCTACCTAATTAAAATAAATACAAATTTACCTGCGAAATAAAAATAAAACCTAAGCTAGCTACAATATAACTATTAGTTATATTGCAGCTAGCTTAGTTTTATTTCACAGGTAAGTATGTATTTAGTTTTAAATAAATATTATTTAGTTAATAATTGTACCTTTAATTATTTAGCTCTATTTTAGTTATGTTAAAGGTACACTGAACCCAAAAAATTTATTTCGTGATTCAGATAGAGCATGCAATTTTAAGCAACTTTATAATTTACTCCTATTAACAATTTCTCTTCATTCTCCTGCTATCTTTATTTGAAAAAGAAAGCCCAGACCCTGGACAGCACTTGTTTATTGGTGGATGAATTTATCCACCAATCAGCAAGGACAAGCCAGGTTGTTCTTAAAAAATGGGCCGGCATCTTAACTTACATTCTTGCTTTTCAAATAAAAATACCAAGAGAATGAAGAAGATTTGATAATAGGAGTTAATTAGAAAGTTGCTTAAAATTGCTTGCTCTATTTGAATCACAAAAGAAAAAATTTGGGTTCAGTGTCCCTTTAAAGTTAGGCTGTGTTAGGATTAGGGTTAGGTTTAGGGTAACGGTTAGGGGTTACTAGTTAAAATTAGTTTATTGCGATGTGGGGGCTTTCAGTTTAGGGGTTAATAGGTTTATTTAGTATATTTCGTTGTGGGGGCTTTCGGTTTAGGGGTTAATAGGTTTATTATAGTGGCGGCGGAATTAGGGGTTAATAACTTTAGTATAGTGGGGCGATATGGGCGAACGGCTGATTAGGGGTTAATAATATTTAAATAGTGTTTGTGATCCGGGAGGGTGGCCGTTTAGGGGTTAATAACTTTAGTATAGTGGCGTCGATGTCGGGGAGCGGCGGAATAGGGGTAAATCATTTTTAATAGTGGCGCCGATGTTGGGAGCGGCAGATTAGGGTTAATAACTTTAAAATAGTGTTTTGCGATGCGGGAGGGCCTTGGTTTAGTGGTTAATAGGTAGTTTATGGGTGTTAGTGTACTTTGTAAGACTTTAGTTATGAGTTTTGTGTAACAGTTTTGTAGCGTAAAACTCATAACTACTGCTCTCAGATTGCGAAACGGATCATGTCGGTATAGGCTGCATTGCAAGTTTTTTAGCCTCACTGCAAAACTCGTAATGGCTGCGCTATGGAAGTCCCATGAAAAAACATAATTTTTACGTGTGCAGGACTGACTATACCGACAAGACTTGTAATGGCTGCGGTGCTGTTTTAATGCTAAAATTACTATTTTTTCAGCGTTAAAACACGAACGCAAAACTTGTAATCTAGGTTAATGAAAAGAAAAAAAGCTAATATTAAATTAATATAAGTTACAAAAAAATAAAAAAGTCTAACGTTACAAAAAATAATAAACAAAATTATCCAAAATTAAAAAATTACACCTAGGAGGACTTCCGGGCGGCGGCCATCTTAATGGTCGCACTGAGCTTCAGCTCCTGGCTCATCCACCACTTCTTACTCAATTTAGATTGAAATACTGGCGACAAGCTATTTCATAAGGTGGAGAAACTCGATTGAAGGCCCCCTGATCCAAGAATTAGGGTTTTGGTTTATGGCGTGGCTCCCTAGCCCTCAGTACCGGACTTTTTCTTCTGAGGCCTTCCCCTATACTCGAAGCCTCATTTGTCCTCACCACTGCCGCACCTATTGTGTGGCCAATGCCCTGTGTGGCAGACCAAGGAGAAATAAAATTACAGCATAACTACAGTTGGAATTTTCATTCTATTAACTTATGTGACAAGGGACATATCACTTGCATACAAAGAGAGAAGCGCTCTACCAGGAACGAACAACAGCTCAGTGGCTTGTTCTATGGCGATTTACCACCTGGAAGCAGCCTCTTTTAGACCAGTGTGCTTTTCACAGAAGAAAACTTTCCCGAAGTATATCAGTCTGATCCTGCCAAGTAAGGTCAGTCCAGCCCCGAAATACCAGGCAATTCTCCTCTGAACAAGGAACATGACAACCCCAGACGATCGTTTCGGCCTCCTATGGGCCTCGTCAGTGAGGTGCAGCCACATTCCTCTAAGCACACTGGGCAAGGAGTCCACGTCTGGTTTCCCCCATCACCCATAGGGAGACTTCCCCAGGGTCATAATAATTTGCATACAAAGAGAGAAGCGCTCTACCAGGAACGAACAACAGCTCAGTGGCTTGTTCTATGGCGATTTACCACCTGGAAGCAGCCTCTTTTAGACCAGTGTGCTTTTCACAGAAGAAAACTTTCCTGAAGTATATCAGTCTGATCCTGCCAAGTAAGGTCAGTCCAGCCCCGAAATACCAGGCAATTCTCCTCTGAACAAGGAACATGACAACCCCAGACGATCGTTTCGGCCTCCTATGGGCCTCGTCAGTGAGGTGCAGCCACATTCCTCTAAGCACACTGGGCAAGGAGTCCACGTCTGGTTTCCCCCATCACCCATAGGGAGACTTCCCCAGGGTCATAATAATTTGCATACAAAGAGAGAAGCGCTCTACCAGGAACGAACAACAGCTCAGTGGCTTGTTCTATGGCGATTTACCACCCGGAAGCAGCCTCTTTTAGACCAGTGTGCTTTTCACAGAAGAAAACTTTCCTGAAGTATATCAGTCTGATCCTGCCAAGTAAGGTCAGTCCAGCCCCGAAATACCAGGCAATTCTCCTCTGAACAAGGAACATGACAACCCCAGACGATCGTTTCGGCCTCCTATGGGCCTCGTCAGTGAGGTGCAGCCACATTCCTCTAAGCACACTGGGCAAGGAGTCCACGTCTGGTTTCCCCCATCACCCATAGGGAGACTTCCCCAGGGTCATAATAATTTGCATACAAAGAGAGAAGCGCTCTACCAGGAACGAACAACAGCTCAGTGGCTTGTTCTATGGCGATTTACCACCTGGAAGCAGCCTCTTTTAGACCAGTGTGCTTTTCACAGAAGAAAACTTTCCTGAAGTATATCAGTCTGATCCTGCCAAGTAAGGTCAGTCCAGCCCCGAAATACCAGGCAATTCTCCTCTGAACAAGGAACATGACAACCCCAGACGATCGTTTCGGCCTCCTATGGGCCTCGTCAGTGAGGTGCAGCCACATTCCTCTAAGCACACTGGGCAAGGAGTCCACGTCTGGTTTCCCCCATCACCCATAGGGAGACTTCCCCAGGGTCATAATAATTTGCATACAAAGAGAGAAGCGCTCTACCAGGAACGAACAACAGCTCAGTGGCTTGTTCTATGGCGATTTACCACCTGGAAGCAGCCTCTTTTAGACCAGTGTGCTTTTCACAGAAGAAAACTTTCCTGAAGTATATCACATCTGCTCAAATATCGCACACTATATATTTAAAATGGCGCTGGATACCACGCTGTTTTTGAGGGGGGTAAAAGCCATGTTTGATGCCCACTTTGAAGAACTCTGTGCTGTATTCAGGGAGGAATTCGCCTCCCTGAAAGACACATGTGCCAGCGCTAAGGGAGAGAGGCAGCCTTCGCTACAGCTACCCACCTAACCTCCTCCAGACCTGATCCAAACACCCTTATTTAATCCAGCAGGGAAGCGTCCCCCAACTACGGAAACCCACCCAAGGACAGTCATGGTGGCTGTGACTATGAGTGACCCACCTGGCAAACGGATGAAGCGGCCGGCTAGTTTGGAGTGGAGAGTTGCGGCACCGGGTCGCGCAGAGAGTAGCAAGGTTGATTCTATGGAAGGAGAGGTCCTGCGGCTGATTCAGCAGATTGAGGATGGCGATCCGGATTCCCAAGGGCCCGTGTTGCCCGCTGCTGCTGAGGTGCCTGCTCTCGACAGATATCGCATGGGATCTGGGACTGCACACTCTCAGAGCTTTGCCCACACGGAGAGATCAAGCGAGACCTGCTGGTCTATGTCGGAGGAGACGGGCCTAATGGGGAGGAGGCTGCATTTGCTGAGGCCGGTTATCTATGCAGGACGCATTTGCTACAGGAGCCGTTACATGATCTGCTGGTCAGGTACTTTACCAGCTAAACTGAACCCTCCAATTGACAGTTCCATTAGATCGCTACTGTTGAGATCTGCCACAATGGTTCATTTCAAGGCTGGAGTCGGCTGAACGTTTGCACACAGATATCCGTAGTAGACATGGTACAGTAAAACATCAAATTATGGCACGAACTGATATTACAAACAATCACCCACTATGGTACCTCTTTACTGCTACGCTTATATCTTATACCTCATGAGCAAGTAACCAACTCTTAATTTTCCCTTTGTATGGGTTAATGATGGCAACTTAGCCTGATGTCTAGAGGACTTTGTTATTGCATGTTACGTTAAATATCTGATTATATATTCACAACAGATTATTGTTATGTAGCTGCCTACACACTGGTTACACTTGTCCCCCATACCATGTCTCTATGTTCTTATTTTTTATTTTTTTTTCCCTTATAGAGGTTCAAATTTATACACGCTACTACGTTCTCCTTGATTATAGATTAGCACCTACTCAGTTTTTCACTTTTAATGTGTGTCTTTCCACTTCATTGAGATGATGTGACCGGTTTTCAAACGCTATGAACATTCAATACCAGTTAATCGTTTATCTAAGGTCCATAAGTGACCAGCTTTATAATTTAAACCCCTCCCCCGAGCTGTATGTTTTTATTTGGGTCCAAGAGTGGCTCAATATATTTTGGGAGGTATCACGTTATATTCAAAATGAGATTTCATCGTAATCTGTCCATTTACATAACTAATGATAGAGTATTTAGATAGCAACATGAACTACAGGTACATGTATTGCATTTAACAAACCAACTTATATGTATTGTACATGCCTATGTGAATGTCTATGGACGTATGTTATATATTGTTATTACCAAAAAATCTCAATAAAAATTAATTAAAAAAAATAAAAAAATTACACCTAATCCCTATGAAAATAAAAAAGCCCCCAAAAATAAAAACACCAACTAATCTATTGCTAAACTACCAATAGCCCTTAAAAGGGCCTTTTGTAGGGCATTGCCCTAAAGAAATCAGCTCTTTTACATTACAAATAAGCCAAGTCCCCCCTAACAGTAAAACCCCCCACCTACCAAGCCCAAATAAAACCCTAATCTAAAAAAAATAATAATAATAATAATAATAAAAAAAAACCTAACACTTAAGCCCTAAATAGGTACTCACAGTTTCAGAAGTCTGGCAGAGAAGGTCTTCTTCCAAGCGGGTCCATCATCTTCATCCACAGTGAAGGTGGCATGGAGCGGAAGTCCGGAGCGGTCTTCTCAGAAGTGTCAATCCTCGGCAGCAGTCATCGGCGGTGGTGGCAGTCCTCGGTCAAGGCGTGGAGGTTCCACTTCTTTTTTCAAAATCAGCCAAGAGGATGAGTGCTACTGACATTTTATTGGCTGATTTGAACAGCCAATATAATTTTTAGTAGCTCTAATCCTATTGGCTGCTTTAAAAAAATTCAGCAGCCAATAGCATGAGAACTACTGAAATCTTATTGGCTGATTTGAACAGCCAATAGGATTTTAGTAGCTCTAATCCTATTGGCTGTTTTGAAAAATTCAGCCAATAGGAATGCAAGGTACCCCAAATTGATTGCGGTACCTTGCATTCAATATTTATTATACCATGGACATCGGATGAAGAGGAGCCTCCATGTCCGACGCCACCACAGATGACCACTGCCGAGGATCGCCACATCTGAGAAGTCCGCTCCGGACCTCCGCTCCGCAACACTTTCGCTGTGGATGAAGATGATAGACCCGCCTGGAAGAAGACCTTCTTCGCCGGACTTCGGAAACCGTGAGTACCTATTTGGGGCTTTAGTGTTAGGTATTTTTTTAAAACATTTTTGGGTTGGTTTTGTTTTTTTAGATTAGTTTTTTTTGAGGGAAAATTGCAAAAGAGCTGAATGCCCTTTTAAGGGCAATACCCATACAAATGTCCCTTTAGGGGCAATGGGTAGTTTAGGTTTATTAGTGTTAGATTTTTTTATTTTGGAGGGTTTGGTGGCTGGGGGGGTTTTACTGCTAGGGGGGACTTTGTTTCTTTTTAATGTAAAAGAGCTGATTTCTTTAGGGCAATGCCCTACAAAAAGTTTAGTATTAGCTTAGGGGGTGTTTTATTTTGAGGGGATTTTTTATTTTTATAGAGGTATTAATTTAGGTTTATTTTATTATTTTGGATAGCTTTGTTTATTTTTTTCTGTATTTTTACTTTTTTATTTTTTGTAGCTTGGGGGGTTTCATTTGGGCAGGCTTATCAACAAGTATCATCATAAGTAGAATTAAAAATGATTAGAGATGGGCAAAGATTCATTTTTTTCTTTCAAACAAATATTAACTCCCTATTATTAATGTAATATAATAGTCAAATATCTGCTTAATTTATTTATTTTAATATGCCTGTATAAACATCAAGGAAAGTTTACTAGAGTATAATATTTTAATGTTCTTACATTGAACAACTGCTACATTTGTAAATAAAGAGTGACAATTATTCAAGTTGAAGGTCAAAAACATACACTCACTTATCCCTAGCACTGACATAATCTTTCAAATGAACAATGACATCCATATATTGTTACTGATGATGCAGCAAACTATAGAGTTCATTTTTATCAGGAGCTGCTAAAGCAAGATCCAACAGTGCTGCAAGGTCCCTTGACGAATTGGTAAACATAAAAATTCCATTGTAAGCTCTACCTCACCCCTAGACATTTACTAAATTTATTGCTAAAAATAGAGTAATATAAAAAAGCACTAATGGGACAGTTGTTATATTAATAATACAATTTCAGTTTGTATTGGTTTGATCTTAAGAGCTAAATCCACCTATTTGCGATCAATACCTAAGCCATTCAACTAACATAAATAACGACACAACACAGAAGCTGGAGAGAAGACCAGGTATGGTCGCGTTTTTTAACAATAAATAAAACACCATGACATTTTGTTTAACCTTTTAAACAAATAATCAGGAATATAGCGCAAGAGGTCCTAAATAAATATAAACCTAGAACCCAGTGAAGCAAGGGCAGGGCCAGATAAAGGCAGAGATGATCAAGCATTTGGGTAGATGGTGCTCAAAGAGGTATAAACTGTATATTCCTCATCTGTTGTTGTTAGTGACATGTGGGTCTGGGTTTCTTCTTTTTTATTATACATTTGGTTGTGCCTTTTTGCTTATATTTATTTTTTTTGCAGTCATTTCCAGGGGTCCTGTGAGGGTTTAGGTGGTAGGACACTCCAAACCAGGTGGCCAGAGTCTCAATTTCTCCCCTTCTCAGGCTTCAATTTAGTAGCTTGGCAGGTGGGGTATTATGTGGACTTAACAGAAGTTATAAAGGAGGCTATTCATAGGTGGGACAAGCCTCACATTTTTGTTCTCTATTTAGGGGGTAATGAAGTGTGCACAGTCCCTGTTCTGGACTTCATTAACTTTCTGAAGGCAGGTGTTTGCTTACACAGTGTTAGGATCCCTGGGGTTAAATTGGGTTGGTCCTGCATGATGAAAAGGAGAGCCTGGAGGCATCTGTCCTGTCATTCTGCATCTTACAGGATTAGGAAGCAGATCAACAAGGAACTGAGGAGAACTGTGATGTTTTTTTTTTTTTAAAATATTTTTTTATTGAGATATTTATCAAATACATACATACAATATAGGATGTCCAACACTAAACAGTGAATAAGGTAGATACATAGTGCATATATTAGATAATGAATTTATAAAAACAGATCATCTAGAATAGGATATGGTGCAGTATCCAGCTATTAAAATATACCTTCTAATCGTGCCATGATCTTGGAGTAATAGTAGCATATTACTAAATTGATTCCCAAATAATGCTGCACAAGGGTAATTGTGCCATCTTAGAACTGCTAGAGATAAAAGACCTAAATAAATTTCAGTTAATAACACTGTTACAACTGCAATTTTTCTATAAGGATCTGCAATAACAGCATATAAGGACATATGATATCCCTTATCTGATTTTTGATAAACACACACAATAATGAATGTCCAATACCAAACAATAGGGTTATTAGATATAGAGTGTACATGTTATGCAAAAAATTTACAGATATAGGCTGTCTTAATCGCACTGTAGTATTGCACCTAACCACAACCTGAGCATGTGCATTCTGCTAGCAACGCAAGCATGGGAAGGTAATCTCGCAGCACCGAAATGGTTATTCAAAGAATTACCAACATTAGAGTATTCAATTACATCTTAGTTAGGAACACTGCTGTAGACATGATTCTACTATTTGCACCTTCAATAGCAACGTGTATGGACATACAATATCTCTTTTCTAAATTAAATCTATATATATATGGTAACTATTTAACCGGCCACTTATGGGCCAACTGATATACTAAAGACAAGCTGGATGATAGTTACTTAGAGACCACTCTTGGGCCATATGATATAAATGATAGTTTATAGCAATAGGTAAACACCCCTCCCGGCTCGTAAGATATTGAAGAGTATTTCTATGCTAACACACTGTAAAACATGTAAGGAGAAACTCAATAAAGCTCTGGATGCAGGCAAACCCTTAACTATCGCTCATCAATGGGCTTAGCCTTATAAACCCATTCAATATCTCAAAAAGTCAAAGGAAAGCGCCTTCTCCTTCTTCGCCCTATATAATGGAAGCATCAAACATTATAACAATATAGTAAACCTGAGAGTGAATTTGCCATGCAGTAATGCGACTATCTGTGTCAAATCGCTTAAAAGTTTGTTATTCGTATGACTCTGTTTATAGGCATTACATAAGAATTAAGCGACACAGAACAGTGCCCGACCAGCCGCCTCGGCCTCTGACAGCCGGCCCAGAGCAATATCCCGCATCCCAATGCCCAATAGGATATGAAGGGAGGACCTGCAGTGAGTAGGAAGTACATTAGGTTGGACATTATAAAGACAATAACATAAATATATATGAATGTTAATCCACACCCTAGTAGTGGTATAACTTGTCTTGAAATATATATATTAACACCAATAGTAGTATTATTCAAGGCTACATACAACCCAGCTAGTCAAATCCTATCACTCAGTCTCCAAATTGCTCTCAAGATATATGTCTATAATCTCTACATAAGGCAGTAATAATATAATGTTTCCTAAGGTTAAATTTAACAAAGCATAGAACAAACACAAAATAAGATAATATGACATTGAATGGGAACAAGGGAAGCAAAAAGGTTAGGCATTGCATTAATTTGCAGTTCAATTGTGTAAGTATGTTCATATTTTAGCCGTGATTTCAACTATGGCCAAGTATGGGGACTACAGTTTAACCGACCCCTGTTCTCTGGGTTCCCAATTCACAAAGGTTGTAGCGGTTATCTCCGTGGACAATGTCAGCACAAGCTATAACTGAGAAAATCCGCCCTCCCAGGGCTGAAAAGTAAGAGACCCCATTGATCAAGCAGAGCTGAAGAAGTGTTCCTAAGTCTCCCGTGTCTTTGCGCGGGTACAGTCCCTGTCTCTGGGATAGTCTGTAGGGGCCACCCGTATGGAATGCGGCATGTGAATAATAGAGCCAGGCCAGGCTGGCATCATGAATTGCAGGGACAATTTGTGTACCTTTCTGAACCCCCTCTTTTTGAGGTCTAGACATTACCTCATCTTTCACAATTGTAGAGCCTTTAGCACGATGTGTGATAAATCCTGCATCCACCATTACAGCAAGTGCAGTATCCCTGCATACTCCAACTCCAAGCTCCATAGTATCGGTTGTATTCCTTTCATATGCGACTTGCCGCTTCTCAAACTGGCAACTAGGTGATCTCCTTGTAGATATAGATTCAAAGATTGTAGCAATCATTTGCTTTAGTTCAAGAAAATGAGCATCTAGGAGTCCCAGAATTTTCACTTCCCACGCAGTTTTTGCCATCTTGGTTGCCCGCATCCAGTAGCAAAATAAGAATTATTCTGTGTCTTCACCGTTTCACAGGTGATTATGGTCGACTCGCCACTGCGACAGCACCGTTCCAGTCTGTCTGTCTTGTGTGATCGAAAGACCGGGAGAGGTGGGGAGGGGATCCGCTGACCAGCTTTAAACGTTAAAGGTAGCTACTACTCGGTACTGCTTCTGGCAGGAGACATAGCTGCCATAATCTCCATAAAGGCTCATTAATCCATTCTTAATAGGAGACTCTATAGTGAGGATCTCAAATACCAAGTTAATGTATAGTAACTTGTAAGTTAGACTTTGATTAAATCTATTATTTGCTATCTAGCTTCAGGAGCTCTTCAAAACACGTCTGCTTGATCTGGCAGCTAGCTCCGCCCCCACCAGAACTGTGATGTTTGCTTGAGATTTTCTAGTGAGGCATGATGGTATTATGGGGGAATTGCAACACCTTTATCAGAAAGATGGAGTGCATCTATCCAATGAAGTTTAGACATATTTTTAGAGAATATTAAGGTGTTTCTTAGATCCCAAGTATATATTGATAAGTATACAACTGTGTTAAAAACTTCCCTTAAAGGAGACCGCTGCCTGCCCTGGTTCTCCCCAACCATGTAACTTGAAGTATTGATGCAAAGAGGGCGGTGCTGTGTCTCTTAGGATATAGCTGAATTTTCAGTTTCTGCCCTACCAGTCACTTCAGGCTGTTTCCACCTCCGAAAAATTATAAACCAGATAAAACAGTGCAGTAATGACGTAATAACAGTGCAGTATACTCACACAATAGTTACTGGTAAACAGCCTTTATTCTCGAAATGACCAACAAGCATTTATTAAAAATACAGCTCTATTTATTAAAAAAGAAATATAAAAAGCTTTACGCGTTTCTGCAAAGATTTTGCCTTTCACAAGAGCAAATAAAACTGTTTGGAATAAGCTGTGATGTCCTAGCAACATAACATCATTATATATATATGGTGCCGATCCTGCCTACCTGCCTGTCGACAGTCGATGCTGCCGGACCGATCAGTAAGAAGTAATCCAGATAGTACACCACTGTATCCCTCCCACTGACAGACACTACCACCCAGTGAAGAAATGTACTAAAGGTTTATAAAAATGGCAAGAAATAACACACCCCATAGGGAGGCATCCATCAACGTAGTAAACACCATCAAACTTCATCTCCATAAGATGAAAAGAATCAGGGTATATGAGCATAAGTCTGAAGGCCAATTCCACATCCAGTTTGGCCAGCAAAGGGCCTGAACTCATTGCCCAGACTGCACCAAAATCATCATCAAAAGACTGGTACTTGAATGAACTAACTCCCAGGGCGATCACATTACTAAAATGCCTGCCCTTAGGATAGGACAGATGATGAATGAGGCGATACTTCACCTGCTCCTTCTTGGGGACCACCCCCAGAGGATGGATGACCAAATTTGGAATCGACGGGTACCTAAAAGGCCCGACTACTCTGCCCAGCTCTAATTCCTTTGCTGGCTTATAATGCACAACTTGAGGAAACCAATACGCTAATTTAGGTTCCCATGTGATGTTGAGCCCTCTAAAACCCCTGACACTAAAATGAGAAAACCCCAAGAAATTCCCTTTTCTTAATACAGAATTATTCCAGATTCAAAGATGATTTTTTTTTCTATCAAAGATAGATTATTGTAAGTGATCATCCTACTAACTATGGACCTAACATACCATTAATTTGCCGTTCACATATGAGCCAGTGCTGTTCTTTCTCTTTGACATTTTTTGCAACTGTTGTTGGGATTCACGCCTACATGTGCATACTTTTCATTGTTACCATGGTAACCACATCTGATGATTTAAATATTAGTGAGAGAACCACTTTGAAATTTCTGTAAAACAGAAAACATACCGGATAAATGAATTCTAGTATGTTTTCATTATACAACATGACTGTCTGAAAGCATAAATAAAATGAACTACTATAGAGAAAATTAACAATTTAAAACTGTAATAACAAGCATATATTGAGATAAGAAAAATAACACTTTGCATTATGGTTTTGATAAAATGTTTTTGTTTAACAAAATGGATAAAGAAAATAATCAAACTTTGATAACAGAAGTAAACGTGAAAATTTATTTTTAAACTGTATGCTCTGTCTGAGTTGTAAAATTTTCACTTCATGTCTCTAAGCAATTTTTACAATGAGTTGTTCAACTTTTTAAGATTATAAAAACTAATAAGCTTGGATACTGAAAAAGAAAGATTACAGCTTCAGCCCCCTCATAGATCTTTAATTCTGTATTGTGATAAATTTAGGGAAAATAAACCAAATTTGGGGTTCAAACTCAATGACAGACAACCAATAGACAGCCTGAATGTTCAAAGTATCTCTTTCTCAATATTAAACCACATATCAGTTTAGTTCTGTATACAGTGTGTGATCAGCTGGAGATTATGGGTGAAAACATATTAAATCCAACTCACCACTGTGAAGACGAGCGCTAAACCGGGACCAATGGGGACCGTGGTGTATAACCACTCCTACCCTTTACACCGTTTAACCGGCTGTGGCTCCAACCAAGGTACAAACTATTGTAGAGCTCTCACCACTCCGCTCCCACACAGGACCTGGAACTGCAGACTTCATGCTGAGATAATGGGGGGAATGGCCCACAAAGGCTAAACAAGAACAGAGGGGCTTCCAACTCCTCTAATAAGTATAAGACAAAGAAAGTTCCAAAAATGCAGCAGCAGCCTACTTTGAGTAAAAACGATCAAATCCTTTATTAGGGTGCAATTAAAAATTGATCCATAGCAGCATCATGGAAACAAAACTCCAACAATATTGCAAGAACAAAGACTTTTACGCGTTTCGGCAGTTCATGCGCCGTAATCATAGACCATAAATTGCTTCAGATGTGGTACAGAATTTAAAAGACACAAACTCATTTCATTGGTTAATCAAAAACACACTTATTTGCTCATATTGAAAGACAGAACAGAGTTAACACCTTAAACCTCAGCTAGCCTAATGTGATACAATAAGAGTAGGTGGCTAGGATAGAGTTAAGCTAAATTCATAGGACAAATTCATCAAAAGTAAAGAAAATATGTTTATGCACATATGTCAAATAATCATCTCACATATAATATACTGAGTACAATAGATAGCTGATGGGAATCTGGATACCTATAAACATACAGATACAGTTTATTCTAGTATATTGTAACATGTCTTAAACCAAAGCTATCAGCAAAAAGAATGATACAATGTTTAATAATGTTATTTTTACCCTTTAATTTCCTTAATTTCTTTTGTTCAATTAGCTATACATTGACATTAGTAATTGTTAGTATGTACAAAGATAATAAATGATATAACATCTGTAACCAACCTATTAAGACAAATGTATAGGAATTATTGGCACTATAGTGTTTATTCCCAGAAGTTGATTATGTAATTTTCTGAATTAAATCCAAAAGGTTTCAAAGTATTCATTTAATGAATCCAATAGACTTCCTGTCTGGCTAATATGGACCATTTGTCACCTCCCCTAGGGGGATTATTCATTAATTAACTCAATCGCATTCCACTTAAAAGAACAAGCTTGACATTTGTGGACATCTATAAAGTGTCTGACTAGTTGTGAACAGTAGTTTACATTTGTGACAGATGCTCACGTATCCTAGTTCGGACATCTCGTGTGGTCATCTCAATATATTGTTTAGAATGTTACGAGCATTCAATGAAATATATCACAAATGTGGAGGAACACTTTACACAAACTTTTGTGTTAAAACTTTGACCTGTAACATGTGATGTAAAATTGGGGCCAATCTTGATATAGTCACAAGCTTTACAATTTTTTTCCGCATTTACAATTTTCCTGCATGCACACTTTGCTATTGATTGGGATTTTAAATGATCAACAAAATTCTCAGCTGATTCCAGTAACGACATCTGCCATGGCCTTGTGTTCAAGCTGGGGTGCCTGAGTCAGCCTAGCGGCTCTGAAGCCTCGGCTTGCACTTTATTGCACTGGATGTGCAAGTACGTTTGTGAGTACCCTACTGTTTTGATTTATTTCACTCACTTGTCCCCTACAATATCACACCATTGGGCGCCTCTTTTCATCTTGTCTTCTAGGACAATGTTGTTGATCTTCGTGCTGTTATAGGAGTGCTGCCCGCTGCCACCCACAGTTTTACGGATTCACACGGAATCACAAAGACTCACACATAGTTTGGACATTTATTTTTTGTCGTTTGTTGTTTGTTGTCATTTGTAATATAACCTTTTGTTTTATATACGAGGCATTGATAATTGCCTTTCATGCTTTTACACATATATTATATTATTTATATACACTGCACTTTGCACATTACTTATTGTTGAGTTATACCTTTGGCGCACCTCTTTCACACAATTTTATGTTTATATTGTGGTATCTATATTTATCCCTGAACTTCTATTCAGCCGGATTTCATTCCTATAGCTGCTAAGGACTGCCCAGCCTACTGCGAATATTGCTTACCTCATTTTACAAACATTCTCTGCTCTTGGATATTGCCTATCTCTCCACTTGACACCAGGATAAGAAGACTACTGGCCAAGTTTGGTTTGATAGAGGAATATCCCACAAGCATTTACATCAGGTGTTAGAAGAAAAAAAGGCATGCAAAGGGCTTTAACATAGAGATTCATATAAACATTCATATACATGTTTACATATGTATCTATGTATGTATGTGTCTATATATATATATATATATATATATATATATATATATATATAGCAAGCAGTACACAGCACTCTCTGATCTTGACAAACAATAGATTTATTTAGTGATGTTTCGGGGAATACACCCCTTCATCAGACCCTGGGTCTGATGAAGGGGTGTATTCCCCGAAACGTCACTAAATAAATCTATTGTTTGTCAAGACCAGAGAGTGCTGTTTACTGCTTGCTATATCCTAAACCCTACTGCAGCACCCTGGGATTTAAATGAACTGTTTGTGAAAGTGCACCTGCTTCACTTTATATATATATATATATATATATATATATATACATATATATATATATATATATATATATATATATATATATATATATATAATATATGGGGGTGTATGAGAGAGTAGGAAATAATGCTGATAAATTAAATTCTGGTGCCACCCTTGATAGTAAATTAAGAATGTTATATACAGAAAGACAAGGTTTCAGACCATATATTAATGATTTGAAAAAGCAAGGGAATTAACACAGGCACACAAAGAATGTATTTCAAACATTAAAAGGCAAATCAAACAGATGTGAGCAACTTAAGCATACATATGCCTCTATAACCTAATATAACAACTTAGCACAATCTATCCAAGTTGCAATAAAGAATGGTGCCAAAAAAGGTTAATATGTACATATATCGTGAAGAAAATACCTAAAATTACATAAGAATGTTAAATAACTGTAATCAAATGTATAACGCCATACAGCGTAATAAGTACACACAACAGTGCTCCACAGGGTTTTACACCCGCTCTCCAATCAGCACTCAGCAAGTATGCAAACAGGTTAGACAAATGTCCATAGAAGCTAGATTTGCACTAAAATCCTGTTTCACCTTAGACAGTTCATATATACAGAAGCTTAGTCGACATACTCCTGATTAAACACAACAGTGTTAAAACACAACATTAACAATAACCGTTTCACCCCCACAGCAAGTGTGTGTCACAGGGGTTCATCAGGGCTTCATTGAGTCCTCACCGGACTTCCTCTTATAAAGGGCTCACCTGACATTCCTCAGGTGTACCTCCCACATGTTCAATGATAATTTCTTAAAGGTATATTCACATGTAAAGCCCTGTTATTTATGTTAAACAGTAAAAATACTGAAAGATTGTGAAAATTACATTTTAAATTGGTCCTGATTAATTCCTTAGCATTCCAACACTTTTGTCACAACCTACATTGGGTACACCTTATATTATAGCACATACTCTGTCTGTTAATGGAATATTCTACCAATTATAGAAAACTAGCATACTCCAGCTTGTCATTAAGACCTACCGGGTATCTAGTGCCTAGTCTATATATCCATTTTGTTTCTTTCTGCAATAACACCTTCTCATTGTTACCATCTCTACCATTTGTTATGCCTTTATCTATTATAATGAATTTTAAGGTTTCCACACTCCCATTGTGGAAAGTACCAAAGTGTCTTGCCACATTAGTATCCTTAGCATGAAGGATATCATCCCGATGCTCCTGTACCCGGTCCTTTATTAGCCTTTTCGTTTTGCCAACGTAAAAGACCGGGCACGAGCAACGAAGAAGATAAATTACCCCTTCAGATTTGCAGTTAAAGAAAAATTTGATGTTAAATATTTTCTTTCCTTGGGTAGAGAATTGTTTGGTGCTGTCCATGTGGGCACAATAAACACAGTGCCCACAAGGGTAGCTGCCTTTTATCCCTTTATCCTTTCTAAGCCAATCAGCATTCGAGGGGCCCCTCACAAACTGACTTTTTACTAGCAAGTCTCTCAGACTTTGTGCTTTCCTGGCCGTCAATAATGGTCTTTCACCAATCATATCTCTAACTTTGTCATCCAAAGTGAGTATATGCCAGTTATTCATCATTGCTGATCTGATATTATGCCATTGATTATTAAATTTAGTAATAAATCTGATTTGGGCCTTGTTTGACTTTACTTTCTTTTTATACAAAAGGTCATCTCTGGGGGTCCTTCGTGCCTTCCAGAGTGCCTTTTTCAAACATTTATTTGAGTATCCTCTTTTGAGAAATCTTTCTTTCATCAAGCCTGCATGTACATCAAATTTTGCTAGAGATGAAGAATTTCTCCTTAACCGGAGAAACTGTCCATAAGGAATACCCTTGATCAAGTGAGATGGATGGCTACTATCTGCATGCAAGATATTATTAGTGGTATTCTTTTTCCTAAAATTTTCAGTCACAATCTTCAAGCCCTCTTTTTTGATTGTGATGTCTAGAAAATGTAGTTCTTTATTATTAGTCCCCGATGTGAGGATGATATTCCTGTCATTATGATTGAGTATATGGACGAACTCATTAAATTCTTCTATGGTTCCATCCCATAAGACAAGAACATCATCCACATATCTCACCCACATTAGCACCTTATCATTAAAGGTGTCACTATGCTGTTCAAAGATATCTGACTCCCAAGCCCCGAGATGGAGGCAGGCATACGTGGGGGCACATACAGCCCCCATTGCTGTTCCTCCTATCTGTTTATAAATTTGTCCATAAAATGTGAACACATTATTCTGAAGGACAAATTCAAGCAGGGAGATGACAAAGTCAGGATGTTCCAAATAAAGGGGACCTATGGTGTCCAGAAATGTCTTTATCACCTGAAGTCCTATTTCGTGGGGAATGGAGGCGTATAACCCCTCCACATCTAAAGAGGCCAATAGTGTATTCGCATTTACTTTTACTCCATCCAGTTTTCTGAGTAGATCCGCAGTGTCCTTAACATATGATGTTAAAGAGAGGAGGAAAGGTTGCAAAAACGTATCCACATATTCCCCTACCTTTTTGGTTGCACTGCCTATCCCCGAAACTATCGGCCTTCCTGGTGGACATTTTATGTTCTTATGTAGTTTTGGAAGGATATAGAAGACAGGCATAACAGGGAACTTAGGGACTAGAAATTTAAACTCTTTCTGGTCTATTATTCCCCTACTTCTTGCTTCATTGAAAAGCTTAAAAAGTAATTTCTGGATCTGTTCCAGGGGATTGTGATGTAATCTTATATATTGGTTTCTGTCATTCAGTTGGCGTTTTGCCTCATTAACATAAGCTGTTCATCCAACAAGACCAAATTACCGCCCTTGTCAGGAGGCTTGATCACCAATCCTCTGGCCATGCATAACTCCTTCAAAGCTTTTCTCTCTCTGGGTTTCAAATTGTCATCTGTCTGTTTAGACACCAGCATATCAATATCCTTTTCCATTTTTTTTACAAAGAGATTGACAGCTGGAACCAAGAAGAGGGAAGGCATGTATGAGGATTTAGACTTGAAAATGGGTTTTTAATAGCTGAGAGATATATCTTGGGAAATACTGGGGATTTCTTCTTGATCATTTTCTATTAATAGTGATTCCAAGTCATTCAGAGCTAATTGATCATTAACATCTAGATTTTCAGTTTGTTTATTTTTCATGATTATAGATAAGACTATTTTCCTAGCAAATAAGTGTAAATCTTTTAGTACCTCAAATTTGTCAATGACAGATGTAGGACAGAAAGATAAACCCTTTTTAAGGAGTTCAATATGGGCTAGATTCAGAGGGAAAGATGAGAGGTTTACAATTTGTAATTCATCCTCAAATGGGCTATCTAGTAATCCCTCTGTGCCCCTCTCCCTATGAATCTCCCCCTGTTCTGAACATATTGATCTCCTCTCCCCCTGGTCTGTCTGGTTTGATATCTCTTCTCCCTTATAGAATTCCCATATGGGTCTTTTCCTTTTTCCCCTTCTGCTCCTTCTTGTACCAGAGGAGTTTTTTTGAAAAACCTGATTCAGAGTCAGAAGCATCTGTCCCTGAGTCGTATGTACCCTTCTGGAACTTGTATATATAAACCCTTCCATTTTTATAGTTCTCTTGATCACGTCTATATTTTCTACATTTCCTCATTTTAATATCTGATTTCAATTTTGTTACATTTTCACTAGTTTCACCATTCAATTTCTCAAAGTTTGGGTCATTTTCAAATGTATTGACTTTCAATAGGGCTTTTTCAGCTTCACTTTTTACTTTTTCAAGTCTTCTATTATTCCTTTGTATCATCATTTCCATCAAATCAAGGGAGGTTGCGGACATTTTTTCATTCCAATCCTCCACAAAGGAGTCACCTTCCTCATCCTCCCTTGTATTTGCCCCTGGTTCTAATGATAACCGTAAGCCTCTTGGAATAATCTTTTTCTCTCTATAGTTAGCTAAACTTGCATTTTCTGCTTTAATTTTTAGTTGCCGATTCAGGAGATATCTATATCTCCTAAAGGCACTAAAAATAGTTATGTTCTCCTCATCATTATCCTCTCCAACTACATTATCATTTGCTAAAGAATCCTTTAATTCAGCTTCCCACAAATCATCAGACAGAATATATGCCATAATATATGTTGAAAGGGCCAGAAATAAAGTGATATCAGGGGGGAAAAAAGGAGCTATCAATCACTCCTATATATATATAGACGTGGTGAAGATGACTTGCTGAAGTTCAAACCGGGTATCAGAATAGGGAAGGAAGGGGATTTAAGTGACTTTGAACGTGGCATGGTTGTTGGTGACAGACGTGCTGGTCTGAGTATTTAAAAAACTGCTGATCTACTGGGATTTACAGAGAATGGTCCGAAAGAGAGAAAATATCCAGTGAGCGGCAGTTGTGTGGAAGAAAATGCCTTGTTGATATCAGAGGTCACAGAGAATAGGCAGACTGGTTTGAGATGATAGATAGGCAACAGTTACTCAAATAACAACTCGTTACGACCAAGGTATGCAGAATACCATCTCTAAACACACAAAACATCGAACCTTGAAGTAGATGGGCTACAGCAGCAGAAGACAACACTGGGTTCCACTCCTGTCAGCTAAGAACAGGAAACAGCGTACAATTTGCACAGGCTCACCAAACTTGGACAATAGAAGATTGGAAAAATGTTGCCTGGTCTGATGAGTCTCGATTTCAGTTGCGACATTCAGATGGTAGGGGCAGAATTTGGCATAAACAACATAAAAAAACATGAATCCATCCTGCCTTGTATCAACGGTTCAGGCTGGTGGTGGTGTAATGGCATAGCGGATATTTTCTTGGCACATTTTGGGCCCCTTAGTACCAATTGAGCATTGTTTAAACACCACAGCTTACGTGCTTATTGTTGCTGACCATGTCCATCCCTTTATGACTACAGTGTATACATCTTCTGATGGCTACTTCCAGCAGGATAATGCACCATGTCACAAAGCTCAAATCATCTCAAACTGGTTTATTAAATATGACAATGAGTTCACTGTACTCCAATGGCCTCCACAGTCACCAGATCTTAATCCAATAGAGCACCTTTGGGATGTGGTGGAATGGGAGATTCACATCATGGATGTACAGCCGACAAATCTGCAGCAACCGCGTGATGCTATCATGTCAATATGGACCAAAATCTCTGAGTAATGATTCCAACACCTTATTGAATCTATGTGATAAATAATTAAGGTAGTTCTGAAGGCAAAAAGGGTGTCCAACCCGGTACTAGCAAGGTGTACCTAATAAAGTGGCCGGTGAGTGTATATATATATATATATATATATATATATATATATATATATATATATACACACACACACACACATTAGTTTTTATGTATTTATATGTGTATATATGTATTTAGAAACGTATATACACATATAAACACATGCATATGTATACACACATACATTTATATATGTGTTTATCTGTGTATATACTGTAAATATTTCATATTCCAATATTGTCACCTAGGGGAATATGTTCTAAGTATTTTTAAATAGACATTCCTATCTATACCTATATATAATCATATATATGAATATAAAATTATATAGGTATACAAATATATTTTACCAAAAAAAAATCATATATATAGAAATATGTATGTAGGAGTCCAAATAGATCAGCACTCACCATCACCTCCATCCACTGTGTGCTCTGCCATAATCACAACAAAATGAACACGTATGTTGAACTGGATTTGGCAAAGATCCCCACTGCACAACACATAAGCAGGCACCACAGATTGTTGCAACCACCTTTAATGTGTCAAAGCATAACACATAATGTTTCGGCCCCTCACAGAGGCCTTGGTCACATGAATAATAGTACACACAACATGTAACACACCCCAACATTAGTGCCTAATATACCTCCAGGGGTTAACCTAATACGCTGCACGACAGACCGTGTGACTCATCACATCAAATTCAACTGAAAATGCATGCGGTATAGACGTCATCGGAGTAGGTCCAGTGCCAAGATGATTGCCATGCCAAACAAGAACGAGCAGCTGTGTGCTCTACGGCGTTACAATAAGTCGCCTATCCATGATGCTCATTCAGCTGGTGTAGTAGGTATTAGCGAGATCACCATGGCAATGTATTGACAACATCTTAGTCTAAAGTCACAGCAATATGAGGGATCCACCTGTCATAAAAAATATTAGCGTTTACTTACAGACAGTGAGAGACTATTGCTAGTACAGCAAACTGAACATCTAGTTGCCTATAATTTAAACTTGTATTATATCTTACTAACATATAGGGCAAACTTACTCAGATAGTGTTTACTTAGCAGACCTAACCAAAAATGTATTTAAAAGCAAAAAACAAAACACAATGAGCCCCAGGGATATGGTAGAAATATATTTGAGGAGAGAAGCAATTGTAATCAATCATGGTGTTAAGTCCATTGGGCGAGATAGTACCCAGCCGATGTATCCATCTCAATTCCAGCCTCAATAATGCTTTTGCTCGATCGCCTCCACATCTCAACTTTGGTACATGATTAATCAGAATTGTCCTCATGGTAGAGATAGAGTGTCCAGCTTGCTGAAAGTGGCGTGTAACTGGTTGATCGGATCCAGAATTTTAAGAGCTAGTCTAATTGCAGATTTTTGTTTTGCCAACCTCTCCCTAAAGGTAGTGATGGTTTTACCAATATAATATAGGGAACATGGGCAAATGATGATATAAATTACATGGTCTGATGTGCATGTCAGTATGTGATGGATCTGGAAAAACTGATTAGTATGAGGATGGTGGTACCGGTTCCCTGTGATCAATCCATTGCAGGTTGAGCAATTTCCACTTCGGAAACATCCCCTCTTGCCCGCTGGTAGCCATGTCTCTTTATGATAATTGTTGACTGGGTCTGTCTTTACCAATAGATCTCTCAGGTTCCTCAATTTTTTATAGACCAATCGTGGTGGGGAAATGTCAACAAAGGGTAAACTGGGGTCTGTAGAGAGTATCGGCCAGAGTTGCTGTACAATCCGCTGGACAGCCCATGAAGCTGATGTGAATGTTGTTATAAATTCAGATGTTGGTCCGGTGGTTTGGGAGGTTTGGAGGTGATGGACTGTTGAGTGAGAAGAGCTGCTGTTTCACATTGAGCTTTTATAATAGTCTCTGGGTAACCTCTGTTCAGAAAGCATTTGGATATCGTCTCTAGTTCTCTCTATTTATTGGTATCCTTGGTGTTGTTGCATGACATGCAGGAGCTGAGAGGAGCTGACTCCTACCTTTTGAAACTGTGGGTGAAAACTACTAAAATGTAACAGTGAAGTTTTATCAGTAGGCTTACTGAATAATGTAGTATACAACCTAAGCCCATTGCTTGTATCTTTTTTGTAGATTTCAACATCCAAGAAGTTTATCCTATCCATAGCATTCTCAATTTTGAACCATACAGTAGAATTAATTGAGTTGAGTTGGTGAAACCAATCAAATAAGGATGATACACTGCCACCCCAAATAAGGAAAACGTTGTCTATATAGCAACAATAGAACTTGATGGAGGTCGGAATAGCAAGAAAGATATTTTCCTGTTCATACATTGCCATATATATGTTGGCATATGATGGGGCCATATTTGACCCATCGCAGTGCCTAATGTTTGAAGAAAAAAGGTATTTTCAAGCTGTAAATAATTCTTAACCAAGCAGAGCTCCATCAATTGAATCAAAAATTCAACAGGGGGGCCGGTATAGTGAATAATAATAATAGTACACACAACATGTAACTGAAATAGAAATATGTATTTATGAATAAATAGAACATGTTCTACTATGTGAAGAACATTGGAATGTGAAATATTAATATTTCATGTCGAGTTAGTGCACTTGAAAAAACGCAATTGGGTTTGGGGGCAAGTATGAGTGTTAATTTTTTTGCCCACTTTTCCCACTCTATTGAATCCTATGGGAGAATATGTTTATGTGTTCGCAATATTTAAAGTTTGGCTATTTGCGTGTCACAGTTTAGCGCTTGTAATACACGTGCTACCTGACATGCTCAAAAAGCCTCTAGCCTAGTTAATGCGCAAGCAGGAGTGATAAATATTGCACCTCATAATCTTGCCCTATATTTGGCAAAGGGATATAGACATCAACAACCTTTATAGAATGTAATTACCAGGAAAAAAACAGACTTTCTCTTGCCATCTATAACTACTGAGAGAAATTGATTACATAAAGATATTTTCAGAGCCATCATAGAGTAATACTAAATACTAGATAATACACTTTCAAAGAAATTTCCAATTCATGAGAAATTGTCAGCATCAGGGATCCACATTTAAATTTCATAAATCATGTGGTTTCTTCTAGTAAACTCAATTTGCTATTATAGTAATTCTACCATGAGTAATTCAGGAAATATATACAGATTTCAGCAATTCCTGTCTCAGCATCCATCATTACAAGAACCAGGGACTGAAGTATTGGCTTTAACAACTTATATAATGATTTCTTAATCCTTTACCCTATAAGATTCTCATATCTCTCTATTTCACATTTCTTGCAAGCTGCAAAGCTAGTAGCAGTTCCACTATATCAAAGCATTTTAACAACTTCCTTTCTACCTAGGGTATAGCACAGGGATTGAGTTGATAACCTTCTTCTATTTCTATCCTTTTGTCCAAACCAATAGAAAAGCAATAAGCTTTTCTATTATAAATCTGATTCCTATAGAGCTTTTGTATTGCATCTTGATGCCATAAAACGTATTGAGACAGACATTCTTTCTATTGAGGCATCAAGAACTCCAGCTTGGCTTGGCTTTGGTAAGAAAGACATACTTTCCTATGTTCCTTTCTTGCAATCTCAAAATAAATACCTTTCTAGCTTTCCTTTGTTGTTTTAGGATCTCCATGACATCTGACTTGTGTCAGAGTATTGAGATGCATTCTACAATATTAATAATACAAAATAATTCTATGTTTATTAAACTGTATAAGCAAGTATTACAAGGGACAGCTGTCTGACTTGGATTTTCTCATTATAAATGATAAGCACAAACTAAAATGTTATTTCTAGGATTTTTTAGGAATAAAAAAGTAGCTGTTAATTCCATCATGACATGACAATAGAAATAAAAAAAGCATACAATAATTCACAAATCTGAAGGCATGACATAAGGGTGTTCCAGCTGTTGTGACTTTGCAGAGTCATCTCCATTTAGGTCTCATTTGCATCCACCTTCTTCTACTGTGTGACCTGGAGCTGCCATCATTGTTATTATTGCCAAAATGTCAGGGAGCTCTCTTTAAATAGTGTTGTTAACATGGTATGCTGCCACATGCAACGTCACACCTTACAGCTTAAGACAATAGTGCAGAGGATATAGATCACGCCTAGGGTTTTTTGTGGCTTATACTTAACAGAATACATGTTCAGGGGATGTGATTTAGCTCTGAGGTATGAAGCAAGCGTAGGCATAGAGCTACAGTAAAATGAATTTGCAGTCAATACATTATATACACTGTGTACTTGTGCCAAGAAAACAGTACTGTGTAACTATTATATGTGAGAAAATAGATTAAGCCAACAATATCTGAGATGATTTAAAAAAATGTCCTTATGCAAACAGTATGTTAGTATCTTTTTTGTCCCTACAGTGTTTGTATCCTAAAGGGTGCTGAATGTGAAATACTCTCTGTAGCATTATTCTATAAATTAATACACTAAGGGCCATATAACGAGTGGAGCGCTATTTAGTAGTTTTGCTAGAGCAGTAATTGCGCTAGAAGTAAACTTTTTGCCTGCGTTGGGTTGTGATTGTATTGAAAGTAAAAAGTTATTACTCTCACACTAACCTGATGTGTGCAAAAAGCCTAACTTACAATATTACGCTCCTGATAACCTATTTCCCCATAAAAGTCACTGCAGCAAAAAAAGTGGGGAAAAAACACCAAACTCGCGAACAAAACCTATCACATATTCTCATGTGCTCTAACCCGACATGAAAATATGAATTTGTCACATTCCAATGTTCTTCACATAGCAGGATACATTCTATTTATTCATAAATACATATCTCTACATATTTCTGATGGTATTTTAGTACAATATATATATATATACCTATATATATATACATGATTATATATAGGTATAGATATATACAGGTATATATAGGAATATCTATTTACAAATACTTAGAACATATTCTGCTTTGTGCAGAACATTGGAATGGGAAATATTTACAGTAAATACACAGTTAAACACTTAATTAAAAAAGAAAATTGCATAAATATGCTTTTACATGTTTTCATCTACTTAACTGCCAATGGCTCCAATGCATTTATATATATATATATATATATATATATAAAGTACAAAGTGTAGAAAAGGCGCTCTGGGAGAGAGGAAGATAATGCTGGAAGTGCTGTAAAAAGCACTGTGCGTGTATAGCAAAATAATGTTGAGTTCCAGGCAGCAAGTTAAAAAGTGAAGTACAACTTTATTCCAAAAAGCATTAAAAAAGGACACTATTAGAATGTCCTGTACGGAGCCAGCAAATAACTCTATAAATCAGGCAAGTGAGCAGATCCCCATGCAGACATGTTTCGTGCACCAAGTGCACTTGATCACTGCTTACCTGGGGATCAGCTCAAACGCCTCTTTAAAGGCTGAGCTAGATCATGACATCACAATAATTGTATACCTGATTGGTTACCTATTTCCACTGATAGAGCAAACAAATTTTACAACATTTTAAACATTTTGTGAAACATATATATAAACTATGAACATGTCCAATATATATTACCATATGAATACTTTCCTATATGTCCTAGATATATTACCATATGACTACTTTCCTAACTTGCTAAAAAAGAAAAATAAATAAATCCTGACTAAAGTCTTGGAATTTCCACATTTAAATTGCTATTTCACAAACAGGACATATAGAAAGCGCAAAAGAATATTGTTGTAGCAACGTTTCCATGTAATATATATTCAAACAATATAATATTACCACTTTTCAAGATACAGATCAATTTACTGATATAAATATTAGCATTGTTTAAGTAAAGACATCAAGATCACGTCTGATGTTTAGCCCATCTGGTTCACTAGTTTGCAATCTAAACATCCAGAAAATCTCCTTTTTGTTCAACAATGTTTCCCTATTTCCTCCTCTCTTCCATTTTGTGATATGATCAATTGCCTGTATCTTAAGGGAAGAAACATCTGAGTTGTGTTTTGTCTTAAAATGTCTTGATACTGGTGTGTCACTATCTACATCCTCAACAGACCTTAGATGTTGCAAAAACCTATCTTTTAAGGATCGTTTTGTTTTCCCTGTATATTGAATTTTACAAAGGTCACAGGTCAGAAGATAGACGACATGTGTTGTAGCACAATTGATAAAAAATCTAATATCATATTCCATTTGGGTTGTGCTAGAAACAAATTTGTCCCCCTCACATATGAAACTACAGGTTTTGCAAACGGGACGTCTACATTTGAAACATCCCTTTTTCTGTTTTAACCAGCATTTGTTCTTCTTGGGTTTCATATCTGAAGGTGACAGATGGTTGGCCAGAGTTTTTGCTCTCCTGGGGATAAATTCACATCCTGCATTCAAAATTTCTTTAATAATTGGATCAGAGTACAAAATCGGAAGAGATTCCTTGATTATATTACATATTTTAGTGTATTCTACACTATATGTAGTAATAAACTTGATCTTACTCAAATCATCATCATTGCCTCTGTGTTTTTTTTATTTATATTGAAGTAACTGTTCTCTAGGAATCTGATCCACATCTTCTTTTGCTGTGGTAAGGATATTCTCACTATACCCTCGCTGTCTAAATCTAGTTGTAGACTCACTAGCCTGGTGCTGATATTCACTTTCTTTAGAACAATTCCTTTTAATACAGATATATTCTCCTTTTGGTATCCCCCTCAGGACATGTCGTGGGTGACAGGATTCAAATTGTAGCAGGGTATTTCCCGCAGTTTCCTTCCTATACATCTTAGTCTGTATGTGGGATCCAATTTCCCCACCCTGGACTGTGAGGTCAAGAAAATTCACACTGTTTTGGCTGTGTGTGCCCGTAAACTCAATACCTTGCTGGTTACAATTGAGATATTGGCAGAAAAGATCTGCCCTTGCAGCATCACAGTCCAGAATGAAAAACAGATCATCAATATAACGATGATATTGGATTATCTCTCCTTTAAATGGATTACTATCTCCAAAGACGTGGGACAGCTCCCACCAGCCCATGAATAGGTTGGCATAGGAAGGGGCAAATTTTGCCCCCATCGCTGTCCCACGTCTCTGGAGATAGTACTCTGTTTGAAACATAAAATAATTATGTGACAACAGGTATTCAATTGCTCTCATCAGAAATATCTTGGTGACCTCTTCAAAATCACACATAGTGTTCAAAAAATATTCTATAGCTTGAAGGCCTTTGACATGCTCTATAGATGTATACAATGAAGTAACATCCACAACCATAAGTCTATAATTGGTTTCCCATTTGACTTTAGAGATTTTATTTATAAAAGATGTAGTATCTTGAATGTAGCTAGGCAATTGGCATACCAACGGCTGCAAAAATGTGTCAACGAGTTCTGAGAGAGCTTCATTTAGAGACCCTATACCCGCTATAATAGGTCTTCCTGGCGGGGACAGGGGATCCTTATGAAGCTTGGGCAATTGATGAAAAATTGGTGTCACCGGATGTGACACTATCAACTTTTCCTCAGCAGATTGTGTGATAATGTTGTTTTTGCGTGCATAACTGACAATATCAACAATCTCTCTTTGAAATTTATTGGTGGGATTTTCCTTGAGTTTTGTATATACATCCCTTTGATTAAGCTGTCTTTTAGCCTCTGTAATGTAGTCGGTTCTATTCAGAACGACTACATTACCGCCCTTGTCAGACTGTCTGATTATGATGTTTTCATTTTCAGACAGTTCTTTCAAGGCCATTTTTTCCTTGTAAGTCAAGTTAGTGTGTTTTTTATTTTTATCTGTTTCTATCACTGATTTCTCTAAGTTACGTAATTTAAATTCCACTGTTTTTTGAAAAATGTCAATTACTTTTGAACGAGTTTTGTAAGGATGAAAGGTACTTTTATTCTTAATGTGTTTAGTAGAAACATTACTTTCTTGTAGGCACTCACTCTTGTCAGCCTCTCCCTCATTTAATAATAGGTCTAGATCTCTCAGCGTGTTCAATTCTGAAAAGTTAAGATCAGACATTAATGCAACATCATTAGTTACTTCTGCTCTTTCTATGTTGATTTCAGGTTCATTTTGTGCCTCCTCATCCTTTCTGAAAAAATGTTTTTTCAAAGTTATTTTTCTTGCAAATCTATTTAGATCCAATTCACTTAATACATACGCTTCCTCCATTTTATCTAATGTATAAAATCTAAGACTCAATCTATGTCAGTATATTATTGTATACACACTACTGAAGATATTCTTCAAAACCTATGTAAATATAGCAGGAACCACTGTTGGTTCTTAAAAGGTATATAAACAAAATTTGTTATAATTTGCCTACTTCTTATAATATTAAAAGGTATAGAAGCAAATACCCTAAAATGTAATTTCTGCTATATACGGTATAGTTATATCTCCTAAAGTTAGAACACAAGCACAGATATGAGCACTGATTACAAGATTTAGAGCATTATATATACCTCCATAGAAAAATTAAATAAACCATAGGCAAAGTATTAATTGTTTTTAAGGAACTGTAAGCATTAGTGTATATTAGCCTGTGCAAAATTGTATGTACCTCATGTGCTGTGTTGATTTGAAAAAAGCTAAATTATTCCAAATACATATATAACACATATAACACAGTCTGCTGATAGATTTGAAAAACTTATATGGTTATAAAATGTCAATAAAGACAATTATATTCAAACCCAGCATTCCCAGTGTTGATAGACTTATGTAATGGGAAACACAAAGATGGTTCTTGGAAGGTATATAAACAAGATTTGTATCAGACCATCTCAATTTAGATATAAATTATGCATGTTAATAGTAATGCCTATTATACCAATTGCTTATTGCTACAATATGCTCTGTAATAATTACTCCTTAAGACAATTTAATTCAATTTGATGAGAATGTCCATAAGTAAAATATTTAAGTTAAGCAGCATGCACAGTGTTAAATAGTCCTGAGAGGATTTTATAGATTAGCAAGAAATGTCCATTGGACAGATATGTCGAACACAGACTGCAGTTGTAGTTATCCCAAGAAAGCTGTAGGGGTCAGAAAGAAACTAGGTCCGTTCAAAGTCCAGTAAAAAGTTAGTTAGTTTGCTCAAAATCATGTGGATAGCGGTAATAGTAAAAGGAAGAGTATGCTGGCTCTAGATATAACACCGCTGGTATGTATATACTTCCTGGAAATTCAGCATGGTAATATTGCAGTTTATGTGTATATCGTAAACACCCACCTCGTCTTCAGCCGGTCTAAGCTCCTAAAGATTACAAGTATTCCCAATGTCCTCTGCTTCCAACACACATGGAGAGGCACATCCCTTGTAAGGCAGTCACTCACCTCAGTATTATCGCGGGCACGGCAGCAAATGTCACAGTGAGGCAGAAAGAAACTCCAAACACGAGTATTTCACTGTGTAGACTGCGCTCCTCTCGCTATGCGGTGAAGTAAACGGAGCCCGGCACTATGGAGAGTTGGCGGGGGACACACCCCTGTATTCAGCAATCCAATCTGGTAGGCAGCCTCTTCTTGCGTGACAGCCACACACGCCAAAAAACAGAACAAAGTACAAAGTGTAGAAAAGGCGCTCTGGGAGAGAGGAAGATAATGCTGGAAGTGCTGTAAAAAGCACTGTGCGTGTATAGCAAAATAATGTTGAGTTCCAGGCAGCAAGTTAAAAAGTGAAGTACAACTTTATTCCAAAAAGCATTAAAAAAGGACACTATTAGAATGTCCTGTACAGAGCCAGCAAATAACTCTATAAATCAGGCAAGTGAGCAGATCCCCATGCAGACATGTTTCGTGCACCAGGTGCACTTGATCACTGCTTACCTGGGGATCAGCTCAAACGCCTCTTTAAAGGCTGAGCTAGATCATGACATCACAATAATTGTATACCTGATTGGTTACCTATTTCCACTGATAGAGCAAACAAATTTTACAACATTTAATACACTAAGGGCCATATAACGAGTGGAGCGCTATTTAGTAGTTTTGCTAGAGCAGTAATTGCACTAGAAGTAAACTTTTTGCCTGCGTTGGGTTGTGATTGTATTGAAAGTAAAAAGTTATTACTCTCACACTAACCTGATGTGTGCAAAAAGCCTAACTTACAATATTACGCTCCCGATAACCTATTTCCCCATAAAAGTCAATGCAGCAAAAAAAGTGGGGAAAAAACACCAAACTCGCGAACAAAACCTATCACATATTCTCATGTGCTCTAACCCGACATGAAAATATGAATTTGTCACATTCCAATGTTCTTCACATAGCAGGATACATTCTATTTATTCATAAATACATATCTCTACATATTTCTGATGGTATTTTAGTACAATATATATATATATATATATACCTATATATATATACATGATTATATATAGGTATAGATATATACAGGTATATATAGGAATATCTATTTACAAATACTTAGAACATATTCTGCTTTGTGCAGAACATTGGAATGGGAAATATTTACAGTAAATACACAGTAAAACACTTAATTAAAAAAGAAAATTGCATAAATATGCTTTTACATGTTTTCATCTACTTAACTGCCAATGGCTCCAATGCATTTATATATATATATATATATATATATATATATATATATATATATATATATATATATATATATATATATATATGTCTAAAAAGTGTACATATATATGTATGTGTTTATATATGTCTGTAAATACATACAGTGGGGCAAAAAAATATTTAGTCAGCCACCAATTGTGCAAGTTTTCCTACTTAAGAAGATGAGAGAGGCCTGTAATTTTCATCATAGGTATACCTCAACTATGAGAGACAAAATGTGGAAACAAATCCAGACAATCACATTGTCTGATTTGGAAAGAATTTATTTGCAAATTATGGTGGAAAATAAGTATTTGGTCAATATCAAAAGTTCATCTCAATACTTTGTTATATATCCTTTGTTGGCAATGACAGAGGTCAAACATTTTCTGTAAGTCTTCACAAGGTTGTCACACACTGTTGCTGGTATGTTGGCCCATTCCTACATGCAGAGCTCCTCTAGAGCAGTGATGTTTTGGGGCTGTCGCTGGGCAACACAGACTTTCAACTCCCTCCAAAGGTTTTCTATGGGGTTTAGATCTGGAGACTGGCTAGGCCACTCCAGGACCTTGAAATGCTTCTTACGAAGCCACTCCTTTGTTGCCCGGGGCGGTGTGTTTGGGAGGATTGTCATACTGAAAGACCCAGCCATGTTTCATCTTCAATGCCCTTGCTGATGGAAGGAGGTTTGCACTCAAAATCTCACGATACATGGCCCCATTCATTCTTTCATGTACATGGATCAGTCGTCCTGTTCCCTTTGCAGAGAAACAGCCCCAAAGCATGATGTTGCCACCCCCATGCTTCACTGTAGGTATTGTGTTCTTTGTTTGCAACTCAGCATTATACCAAACAGTTCTACTTTGGTATCATCTGACCATATGACATTTTGCCAATCCACTTCTGGATCATCCAAATGCTCTCTAGCATACTTCAGACGGGCCCGGACATGTACTGGCTTAAGCAGGGGGACACGTCTGGCACTGCAGGATCTGAGTCCCTGGCGGTGTAGTGTGTTACTGATGGTAGCCTTTGTTAGTTGGTCCCAGCTCTCTGCAGGTCATTCACTAGGTCCCCCCGTGTAGTTCTGGGATGTTTGCTCACCGTTCTTGTGATCATTTTGACCCCACGGGGTGAGATCTTGCGTGGAGCCCCAGATCGAGAGAGATTATCAGTGGTCTTGTATGTCTTCCATTTTCTAATTATTGCTCCCACAGTTGATTTCTTCACACCAAGCTGCTTGCCTATTGCAGATTCAATCTTCCCAGCCTGGTGCAGGTCTACAATTTTGTTTTTGGTGTCCTTCGACATCTCTTTGGTCTTCACCATAGTGGAGTTAGGAGTGTGACTGTTTGAGGTTGTGGACAGATGTCTTTTATACTGATAACAAGTTCAAACAGGTGGCATTAATACAGGTAATGAGTGGAGGACAGAGGAGCCTCGTAAAGAAGAAGATACAGGTATGTGAGAGCCAGAAATCTTGCTTGTTTGTAGGTGACCACATACTTATTTTTCACCATAATATGCAAATAAATTCTTTCCAAATCAGACAATGTGATTGTCTGGATTTGTTTCCACATTTTGTCTCTCATAGTTGAGGTGTACCTATGATGAAAATTACAGGCCTCTCTCATCTTCTTAAGTGGGAGAACTTGCACAATTGGTGGCTGACTAAATACTTTTTTGCCCCACTGTATATACAAATATAAATACATAAATACATATGCACACATATATATATATATATATATATATATATATATACACACATATATATCTTTAGACATGTGAATGAATGTATGTATATCAATGTTAAAGCCCTTTGCAGCCTGAGACCTCATATCTTAGACAAGCATTAACTTGAATTGCAAGACACACGGAGGAGCAGGCACTACTAGTGGGTATAAAACATAGAATTTATTTAAAAAAAATTAAAACATGACCCCCAGACAGGAGTTTTATACCCACTAGTAGTGCCTGCTCCTCCGTGTGTCTTGCTCTGTACATTTGCGGCTTGATCCGCCGCTGCTACGGCACTCTGGGCCCTCTAGGAAGCAGAGACTTTATACGTATATTTTTTTTGCTTGCTTGCATGGACCAGTAGTTTGACCGTGTTCCTATCCCTCTTGTTTGCATTAACTTGAATTGCATTTACTTTCAATTTGTAATCCCAGCATATTTTAATCTGCTCACAAATGATCGCGAAAACCGGATATTGCTGGTGCACAAACATTTGCGCCACTCCTAATCTGGCCCTAATTATGCTAATTAAATGATAGTTTTATAAATATGCAATTTGTAAGGACAAAGGCAGACTTATGGCTAAAAAAACAACAACAAAACTTTGGACTGTTTCAGGTGACAACTGCTTTACTATTTATTTTCAATGGTCACTTTTTCTTTTTTCTTAATGAAAATCTGAAACTCTGTGCACAAAAAATGATGCTAAAATATTTCTGGGTATCATTCACTGAATGACAAGTGGACTCCTCTATGGAAATTTGGGCTAGATTCTCTTAAGTTCTCCATCAAAGAGAAAAAACGTGCTCCAACCTTGTATAGGCAGCCCTTTAAAATTAGTGATCGGAACCTATAATTCCCATCAAGTGATGAGATGTCTCCCATGCAAAATAATAAAAATCAATATCCACAGCACCACATTTTATGAAGAAAACCTTGGCTTTATTTTAGTATCAAGACACACAACAGCAACAAGCAACGTTTCAGGTTATTCACCCTTAATCATGCTAATTATTGGCATGATTAGGGGTGAATAACCCAAAAAGTTGCTTGTTGCTGTTGTGGACATTGTTTTTTTGGGATTTCAATGGTTGTTTGCAGTGGCCCCTGTATCACCTGAACCAGGTACAGTGCTGTTTGTCTATTGGACTATTGCCATGCAAAATAATGCTGCATAACTAATTTTACAACAGAAAAATAAGCACACTTTGAATTTTTAACTATTTGGGACAATTTTAACTTCATATTTTGAAATTACATATTAAATACTATTTTTTACTTTGTGCATTAAACACAATTTTTTTCTTGCATATTTTAATTAAGATTAAAAAATCTCATTTTGAACTTTGTACTATTAACACGATTTTCAGTGCATACATTGATTGCAATTTTTACACTGTGCTTACTTTAAATACGTTTTTTTAAACTGCTAATTTTATTGAGCATGCCTTTTAGCGAGAGGGAAATTTGACTTTAGAGAATCCTATGAAGGACTTCTCTGTTTAGAGAATCTTGCCTGAGCAGATAGTTTTAGAGAATCAGGTCATTATGGTTCAGTATGATTAGTATAATTTATGCACTCATAATGCACTCATGTGTAGTGATGGGAGAATGTGGTAAAAGTGCAATTCGCTTAGTAGAACAAATAGTAGAACAAATAGTCCTGTGGACATTCGTTTTGGACAATCGAATGTTGATAAGAACAAAAATCCATTCAAATTCAGTATTTAAATGTTATTTCCGGTTTTGGAATGTTACATTCTTTTTTTTTTTTTTTTTTTTTAAATATATTTTTTTATTGAGGGAATAACAATAACAGACAAGAATCAGTTTGCTCAGACAAGCATATGGCACATAGTATATGACAAAACCGGTTTCATGAACATAAACAGATGCTTAGTAACATATTTAGGAATAGATCCCTTATTATAACAGACATAGAAGACTCGTAGATTGGGATATACATAAAATGGCAGAGCAAACCTCGAAGCACCCCTTATCCCCCTATGGTAGCCGAGGCCACTTTTGGACCTCATTAAGATAGATGTACTACTCAGAGGGCTTTTAGTTAGTACAGGTCTAAATAAGGCCTACACTTTATATCCTCCTTCCTATAGCCGCTGGGACCATGGTTAGGTCCAGAAAACTAACAATAAAATTGAAGGAGATGGAAGAAGAAAAGTAAAATTAACAATATAAATGCAAGTACCTTACACTACTTCAGGGAAATAAGCTACAGGGACTGTTTCATAATTAAACTTGAAGCTTAATAGGTGCCAGCGTATAACTATTCGCATTAAAACAGCTACCAAGAGGTCAATGAGAGTGTGAATCTAAAAGTTGTAGGTTCAAAAAGGCTTATAATCTAATAGGAAATATACAATCTCTGGACCTCTTGCAACGCGCCAGTAGTGCTATCACATCCATTAGGTACATAAGTGAGGAAACTCTTATACTAAAATGAAAATGATAAGGATTCTAGAAGTATTGAACACAGAGTAACAATCATAGTGAATTCCCGAAGAGCCATTTTTACAATCAAACCAGGACACACTCGAACAAGGCTCCACGGGCAGGGCAGAGACTATACAACTCTGCCAAATAGGAATGTGGAGGATAAGGTGTTTATCCCTTACCACATACTTGGAAGAGGGAGGAAAAAAGAAAGAGAGGGGGAATAGGATGGGGGAAGGGGGGGAGAAGGAGAGAGGGGGGGAAGAGAAGGAGAGGGCGAAAGAGGGAGAGAGAGGGGGGGGAGAGGGAGAGGGAGGGGGGGAGAGAGGGAAGGGGGAAACGGGAGGGTGGAAAGGGAAAGGGGGGGGGAGGAGGGTAAGGGGGTGGGGAGTGAAGGGAGAGAGGGGGGCGGATCCAGGGCAAATAAATACCAAGTGATCCCCAATAGAAGCTCCAAGGGTACTGGGATCAGTGGGTATCTATTTGTATGTTAGGAGCAGCTCGTATAATTCTACAAACATGGTCTCCCAGTTGTAGTCTCAAAACAACATTTCCAAAATATTTACTCACATTTTTATATTACACTAGCTAAATAGTTGCCCCCAGAGAGCACAAACAAAAAGTAACCCCGTAAGAGCTATAAGATTCAGAGCTCAATATATACTGACACTTTAAGGGAGCTACATACAAATACATATACACTTGGCTTTCTAGAGGAGCACACAACCAGTGTATACAAATAGTCAAATATTCTCGGAGCATAATTAGGAATAAACTAGCTTAATCACATACTACACATACATATCCGACTCTTACAAGCCTTCATACCATAGAAAGGCCATAGTTGCAAAAGTTCATACATTTTTTAGTGATGCGTTGTTCATAACCATATTGGTGCATACAAACTATCATCAAACATGAATTATGCATTAGGCAGCATTAGAAACTCAATGAATGACTGTACTGTGCAGTGAAAGGTATAACTAAGCATGCGACAGCTCTCAGCTGGGTATCAGACAATGAGCCTTCATATGTATAATAGTTTATTTACCCCAGGCAGAGAGGGTGTCTCTGAGCATAGTAAACATTACATATCTGTTTTCAACAGTCCCCGTAGAGCTGCTCAGATGCTCAGTGATCTTACTTGATTAGTCTGCCTAACCAGTCTGCATTCGGGTAAGATACTCACACCAAAAGCGAGTCTCCCATACTTGCAGATGAAGTCTGAGTCTTTGGTGAAAAATGAGTCCTGCTTGTTCACAAGGGACCCAGGAGCCGCCCAAACACTTTGCGTGCCCTGTTTGAGTTGGGGGAACCATCCTCTTGTTGTCACGATCCTCTGTAGTTTCCATGTCCCCACCAGCCCCCGCAGTTTCTCCTCTAGTTGCCTGCCAGGTGTTGGCCGTATTTGTATTGCCCGGGGCAAAGGCAAGGGGTGCAGACTCTACACAACCATTCCTCAGCGTACAGACAAGATCCTCTCCCCTCATGTGCACACGCTTTTGGGTTCTGTTCTGTTGCTCATTGGGCGTCACTGAGTCTAACATGACCATCTCAACATGCGTGACTTCTAATTTGAACAGGAGGGCATCAAATCTCTGAAGTATTTGCTGCTCAAATTCCGCCAGCATTCTGTGCATGTCAGCGTTAGTTACTTCCATATTCCAAGCTGTACTGTCACTGGCTCTCTATGCAATATAGGCAAATAGCTAACCTCAAACTGTTTCGCTGCCCCAAGTGCTTTCCTTTTTATCCTCCTTGTGAGATTAATGTAGTATATATTATTGCAGCTGAAAGCCTGTGTTCTCCAACCCTCAGCCTTTGCAGCGTTCCACTATGGTATAGTGATAGTGATAAGACCGCACATTTTCCTGAGCACAGGCTCTATTCTGCAGCTAAGACATTCATCCATGTGCGGTCTCCCACGTGGCTAGCTAGTGTGTATGGCGTCTTAAAGTTCCATTCCTCCTCTTCCTCTCTATCACCCGGCTGTTGACCGTTTATGTGAAATAGCTGCTTACCGGGCAATAGGGCAACTGCCCTCCGATCCTATATGCTTCTCCCCATATGCGGTACCTTTTCCTGACTGCCCGATCTAATGATTCCGGGCCTCCTCAGTCTGCCAGATACAGGCTGCGTTGTCGGCACTTGTACAGAGGAGATCGTGCTCACATATTCGATAGAGTTTTAGTATAGAAGCACTCCGGCGACAGATCAGAATCACTTTAGGGTCTTATTGAGGCTTAGTATCTACTTTCTTTCACAACTACACTCAGAGCTCTCAAATTATGCGTCCTCCTAGATTATGATTTTTAAAAGTCTTCCAAGATATTTGTTTGTGTTGCTTAACCAGAACAGCATCACCACCTTACATTCATTTTTGAATGTTCATAAATAGATTGAATATCCAAATTTAAAATTTCGAATGTAACATTCGATTTAACAAATACTATTCAAAAGTTCAATAGTCTATGTGGTAGGGAATTTAATAAATTGATACATAATAGATACAAAAATATCATTTTTAAATTTTCTATATTGAATATTGCATAATTAGAATTTTACATTTAAAGAGAGCATTAGAAATAGTATTACAAATATATCAATTTGAAGTTCTCAGATTCAAATATTGCATAATTCGATTTGAATTATGCAAAATTCATATTAAAAAATTCTTATTGAATATTACTTTTAATAATAACATTAGCAATACTATTACATTAAACAAATGTTAGAATGTTGTACAAACACTGAAAATTCTAAACGAATGAATGAATGTGTTACAATTTGTTTCATTTTTTGAATGTTGTAAATAATATAAAAAAATTACCTTTATGTAAGTACAAAACAATGAGCTAAATAACTTTTTCACTCTTGAGCTAACTGCTATCAAAGCAAAAATTTATCACGGCTGGGTTAGCGCTCATATTGCAAGAGAAAAGTAAAAAATGTGCATGCAAGCAAAAGTGTGCTACCTTCAGGACTTTGGATACCGTGACCGAGCTAACCTCTTCTCACCATGGGGCATATTGTAAAAAAAAGAACAGTTATTGCTCATGCACTAACCCAATACTGTGTTTGATTAACTGTGCTAAACCTGAAGCAAGTTAGAAATAGTCTACATTCAAATATTCTTCAATATATATAGAAGTATAGGTAGTGGAGAAAAGGATGCACTCACCAGGGTTTTCAAATTGTTACCTTTATTTCTTGTAACGTTTCGGGGTGTTACCCCCTTCGTCAGAAACCAACAAAAATAACAACCATCTACTTGCCCCCACCGTGTCTTATAAACCCTCACAAGTGCTCCATAACCGAGCCGCAATAAGAGGTGCCACTCCCACCGGCTGACATCCCTGGTGTCAATTAAACAACATAACATATGTGAACTAACAAGGTTTTAAAGTACTCTAAGCATCATACAACCAAAACAGGCATGGAGTAAACATAAAACAAACTGAGGATAGCACCACATTGGATCATTACTAGATCAGGATGATTGACTCTACCTACCAAGAAAGCATAATATAGCTGACAGTCTGGTTGTCATGGCAACCCTCATATAAACAACCCCCATGATCACAGGATCATAAGCACAGGGTAGTGGTTTCAACAGCCAATCACATCCTAATCAGGTCCGGTCCTCAGATGCAAAAAGATCTCCAAGCTAAGGCAAGAAAAAAAACATACAAATAAAGTTAAGGCTAAAAAAGCAGGAAACAAAACACAACAATAAAAATGTAACAGTAAAAAAATAAAAATAACAAACAGAACGAGGCTCCAAAATCATAACAGAAGGTCAATTAGTGTACAGAAATATTGTCCTAAGCACAGCAGCACTTAAAAATACAGTCAAAATTCATGCAAAGTGACCATCAAAAATACCGACAAAATCCACCGATATCCACAAGTGGGCATCCTGCAGAATACAGATGCAGACACAGGGACATCATGCCAAACCATATGCCAATAAACCAACTGACCACTAGCATAAGGTTACACAAAGAGAGGAAAAAAGGGGAAGAAACAAAAACAAAAAAACAAAAGCAGAAGCAAAAACTAATAATACTATACCAAAATAAAGAAAAAAGACAATTCATAAAAATAAATAAATACACACATAAAAAATCCATCATCAACCACAACCACTCACGGGCACAGTTCAAAATATGGTACACGGATTCATTGAGATATTTATTTATGAAAAGGATCTTTCACTCACCCCCATAGGCATCAGGTATTAACACAAATATCGCCTTACATGTACTACGACCTACATTGTGTATTTATTACACTGAATTTGTGGTCTGTACTATGTGGGAAAGACTTCTGACGACCTCCGGACTAGAATGGCGAATCATCGCTCTGCCATCCGGACAGCTTTAAAACAAGGGTGCTCTGAACAATCGGTGGCTCAGCATTTTTTGGATTGTCAACATAAAGTTACAGACTTGAAATACACCATTACTGGCCACGTCCCCCCTATGACTAGGGGGGGGGTGATCGCAATAAAATTTTGTTACAGAGAAAGGCCATATGGACTTACAAACTAGAAACCATTATGCCAAAGGGACTCAATGTTCACCTAGACTGGCAGGCGTTTCTCTAATGGTGCAATTATAGGAACTTTCTACAAATATTCTAAAGTGAGAGCCATTATCCATTCGGCTGGTCTTTTGATACATTTGACAGATTCACTGATATTGTGATTCTTGTTCGTCAATCTGTATATATTAAATCCCTTATTTTCTTATATCATGTTAAAATGCACGGTATGTGCGCTGATTACTGGGATGGTTTTTGTATATGCCATTAATTTTCCCCTATTTTTGTCTAACTCCCAATGTGTTTATTTCAGAGTTTGTTTGTTCCAATATAGACATTAATTTGATGGTTCCTAGATCCTCCTGAAATTAAATATTAATTTCCATTTTATTCAATTTCCTTTCTCTTATATGGGTGTCAGACTGTCACTTTTTCGTTTGCGCAATATACTGTAAGCTGATTTTGTTGACACTTTCCTTGGCAACTACGTAGCTGCCGGATATGTATAAATTGCTCACACGCATCGTGATAGTACTACACATATGTTCCCAGCTCTGTTATATTTCTATGCTGCCGTCCTTACCGCATTGTTTTTAATATTAACATATTATCAGTTTGATCATTTTATGTTTTATTTTCTTAGGACTTACGTTGACACGGATGAACACTCCCACTTGGGGGAGTGCCTACTATGTAGAGCGTGACGTCCCTGTTTGCTGTGTTTAAATTTACGGTGGTGGTAAGAGCAATTGTAAATTTTCTGCCTGTGTGAGGATGAGCTTTTGTGGCTCAAAAACATTCACACATTAAACTGGGATTATTACTAAAACCTTTGGAGTGTGCTTTTCTTCAGGATTATATATATTTATGTTGTATACAAGCTATACATATGCTCAACCCTCTGCAGCCCATTGGCTATTTCTTAGCCCTATTTATTAGCCATTTTTATTACTAAATAGGGCTAATAAATAGCCAATGGGCTGCAGAGGGATGAGCATGTGTGTAGCTTGTTTACAATATATATATATATATATATATATATATATATATATATATATATATATATACAGTATATACAGTATATATATATTTATATATATATATATATATATATATATATATACAGTATATATATTGCTGTCTGTGTCCGGTGCACTCACTATTCCCCACTCGTAATTGCCGGTCTTAAGCCGAGAATGGTTTCCCTGTGTTTCTGGTTTCCCCTGCCTCTCGGCAAAAACCTGAACTCCGCCCCCCCTCTATTCAGCTGCTCCCAGCTCAGCCCCTGTAGCTTATCCTGCCCCATTCAGCTAATAATGAATAAAGATATAAGGGCTGCAGCTCCAATCACTCACATACCTGTAAAATGTTTGTGCAATGGTAGAAATGGTGTATCTTTGAAAGAGGGGAGGATTTATGTGGCTAATAATGAGTAAAGATATCAGGGCAGGACAAGTGCAGCATAAGTTATTTAATGTAAATGAATGGGGCAGGATAAGCAAATGAATGGGGCAGGTTAAGCTACAGGTGATAGAGTGATATGCTTTTTTATATATAAAAACATGGCAGCCTCCACGAGCAACACGTGTGTGTTGGCTGCCATGTTGTCACCATGGAGAAGGATATTTTGAATAAGGGTCTATCCTTTATTCCGACGCAAAAAACTGACCAATTTGATCTATATGTGGATCTGTAAAAATTCCAAAGGAACTTGAGACTGAGGGATTTTTTTCCTATACAACATGATGGAGAGAAAACTTTAAGAACTGTCTCTAGGTTTGACCCGACTAGTCAGAATGCTAGCATGAAAACATTTGCTAGACTGGTTCACTCTGGGATAGAAATAGACATTAAAAAGAACAGCGGTTGCTCACATAAAAACTTGTCCCATGAGGAGAGGGTGGCACTAAGGTCAGTTTCGGAGCAGGCATCGATCGTTCTCCGCCAGGTGGACAAAGGTGGTGCAATAGTGGTGCACCGTACGCAAATCTATACATGGCCGAGTTTGAGACCAGTGATAACAGCCTCTTTAGGGACCAGCATGTGATATTCTTTAAACGCAACACTGACGATCTGATATTGGTCTGGAGAGGGAACAGGGAGTCTTTGGATAAATGGTTCAGTAATTTAAATCTTGCGAACCAAGCACTAAAGTTTAAAATGGAAGCTGACAAATTGAAAATCCATTTTTCTGGACCTCTGCCTATACAAAGAGGGAGGTCGACTCAATTCCACACTGTTTAGGAACACTACTGACTGTAATTCACTCCTTACGTACACCAGTGGGCACCCGCCATTACTCAAAAGGTCATTATCCAAGTCTCAATTCAAAAGGGTGTATCACAACAACTCTGATAAGGACAAAGCTGCAGCCCAGATGGATGAGATGTATAAGAGGTTCCGGCAAAGAGGGTATCCATCGAAGGTTTTGGATCAACAGGTTCAAGAACTGACCATGGTCAAAACCAAAACACAACAGGAGCAACTCACTTTTGTCACCACATTTACGAGTGACAAGAAAGACATAAGAATGACCTTGGACAAGCATTGGGACATAGTGAAAAGTGATCCTACCCTTTCATTTGGACAGATAAAAGCACCGCAAATAGGATATAGAAGAGCAAGATCACTGCATGATATATTAGTGAATACAGATCCTAGGTCCAGCTACCAGAAGAAGACCTGGCTGGACACTACGAAACCTGGCTGCTTTAGGTGCCTTGGATGCACCACCTGCAGTGCTCTGCTGATGGGCCAATATTTCACACATTCAACCAAGAAAATGAGGTACAAACACAAGTACAGACTTACCTGCACTACCACACATGTGGTTTATCTCCTACATTGTCCATGTGACCTCTTCTACATTGGGAAAACCACTGATGATTTGAGGACTAGAATGGCCAATCATAGGTCGGCCATAAGATTGGCAATACAGAAAGGGACCTCAGACCAACCTGTGGCCAGACATTTTGTCCAGAAAGGACATACAGTGGTTAACTTTAAGTATACCATTATGGACCACATCCCTCCCATACCACAAGGGGGGATAGGGGTAAGGTCCTGCTTCAGAAGGAAGCCAGATGGACATACAGGTTGGGAGCTATGCCCCCGAATGGCATGAATTCACACCTGGATTGGCATTGCTTCCTGTGAGGACATATTTTGAATTGTGCCCGTGAGTGGATACTCCACAATATAGGTCCTCCTGCTGTTGTGGTTGATGTGGGATTTTTATGTGTGTATTTATTTATTTTTATGAATTTTTGTCTTTTTGCATTATTTTGGTATTTATATTATTAGTTTTTGCTCCTGCTTTAGTTTTTTCCTCTCTTTGTGTAACCTTATGTTAGTTGTCAGTTGGTTTATGGGCATAGGGTTTGGCATGATGTCCCGGTGTCTGCATCTGTATTCTGCAGGATAGCCCACTTGCAGATATCGGTGGATTTTGTGCACATTTTTGATGGTCACTTTGAATGAATTTTGACTGTGCTGCTGTGCTTAGGACAATATTTCTGTACACTCATTGATCTTCTGTTATGATTTTGGAACCTCATTCTGTTGTTTATTTTTATTTTTATTATTTTATTATTACATTTGTAATGTTGTGTTTTTTTCTTGCTTTTGTAGCCTTAACTATATTTGTATGTTTTTGATGCCCTTATGTTTCTTGCCTTAGCTTGGAGATCTTTTTGCATCTGAGGACCGGACCTGATTAGAATGTGATTGGCTGTTCTAGCCACTACCCCGTGCTTATGATCCTGTGATCATGGCGGTTGTTTATTTGAGGGTTGCCATGACAACCAGACTGTCAGCTATATTATGCTGTCTTGGCAGGTAGAGTCAATCACCCTGATCTAGTAAAGATCCGATGTGGGGCTATCCTCAGATTGTTTCATGTTTGTTCCATGCCTGTTTTGGTTGTATGATGCCTAGAGTACTTTACCTTGTTAGTTCACATAAGTTATGTTGTTTAATTAACACTAGGGAGTCCTGTTACTGAGTTGCTGTCTGATGATGTCAGCCGGTGGGAGTTACACCTCTGATTGTGGCTCGGTTCTGGATCACTTGTGAGGGTTTATAAGGCATGGTGGGGGCAAGTAGATGGTTGTTAATTTTTTTGGTGGCGAGTGCATCCTTTTCTCCATTACATATATATATTTATATAAGCACAGAGAGAAACGCACTCTCAGGAACAAACAACCATCTCAATAACTTGTTAATTTGTTCTATCGCTATTTACCATCTGGGTGAAACTTCTTTTTAGCCCAGTATTACTTTTAACAAACTAGAGCTTTCCTGTAGTATATCAGTCTAGTCCCGCCTATTAAGGTCAGTCCAGCCCTGAAATACCAGGCAATTCCTCTCTGAACAAGCACCATGACACCCAGATGATCTTTTTGGCATAAATTGGGCCTTGTCAGTGAGGTGCAGTCATATTCCTCTAAGCACACTGAGCAAGGAGTCCGCGTCTGGTTGCCCTTTTTCCATTATTAAGACATATCACACACAGAGAGAAGTGCACTTTCATGAAGAACAACTAGCTCAATAACTTGTTAGCTAGTTCTATGGCGATTTGCCACCTGGTGAAGCTTCTTTTTTGCCCAGAAATTATTTTCAAAGAGTAGAACTTCCCTGTAGTATCTCAGTCTTATCCCAACTATAAAGGCTGAAATGATCATAACGGGTTGCCGTGTTCCTTGTTCAGAGAAGAATTTCCTGGTATTTCGGCACTGGACTGGCCTTAATAGGCAGGATCAGACTAATATACTACAGGAAAGTTCTACACTGGGCTAAAAAGAAGCTACACCCAGGTTGTAAATCGCCATAGAATAAGCTAAAAAGCTATTGATCTGGTTGTTTGTTCCTGAGAGTGCACTTCTCTCTGTATGTATTTATTATTTCTAAAGGAAAAAGGGGAAACTAGACTGTTTACTACTTGCTTAGAGGAGTATGACTGCACCTCACTGGCAAGGCCCAATGAAGGCTGAAACAATCATCTGGGGTTTCCGTGTTTCTTGTTCAGAGAAGAATTGCCTGGTATTTCGGCACTGGACTGACCTTAATAGGCAGGATCAGACTGATATACTACAGGAAAGCTCTAGTTTTTGAAAGGCATTTAAACATATAAAGAAACAAATGCATACACACACACACATATACAGTGTATATATATATATATATATATATATATATATACATATACACACACACACACAGGAGCACTTTATAGCCAAATGCTTTGCCATATATCATATCCTTTTTAACCCTTTAAAACATTTATATTCATAATATAATGTGGGTAGTATTTTCTTTAAATATGTTTGTGATGTGTTTTGTGCAACTTGTTTTTTCACCCTTAAACTTTACTTCAGATCTGAAATTGTGCTAAATATTCAGCTCAAGCACAAACTATAACTTTTAACTTTCTTTGAAAGTATAGGTTGTGTTTAAGCGAAGTTGCGTGCTAATGGTAGCATGGTCAAGCGAAATTGGTTATCGTTCATGTGTTATCATTAGCTTGCCACTTGCAATCTGATCCAGTGTTAGCTTCTGGAAAAAGTAAGGAGTTCTGGTTGCAAACCTGACTATCACACCATAACTCTTTATTGTAGAATATCTTTGAGCCATTGAAGAAAGGAGCCATGTGAAGATTGCCTGGCTTCTTCCTTCACAGGCTTGGGAGAGCTCTACAGTAAATTTCTATGACATGTGCACAACTGCTTCCACTGGGGGAACAAACCCACATCATCCATATAATAAAAATAAAAGTGCATAACATGGGAGTAGCTGGCTGCATTAATAATACAAGTCCATATTAAAACAGATTTACCAGAGATGGTTTAGCATGGCCACCATCTCTTTAGCATAATACATCACTCATATTACAAGTTGAAAGTTATGGCTTTTGCTGGAGTGAAAGCCAAAATAGCACTAGAAGAATTAGTAAGACCTGAAGTAAATTCTAAAATGTATTACACTCAGATATAAAAAAAAAAATTTAAATAAAAAAGTTTTAATATTGAAAAAAGTTTTAAAAGACTCTGAATTGAGTTTCCAAGGATAACTAAAGCTAGAAACGTTATGGAGCTGGTTTCTGAAAAATTGATGAATGTCGTGGGGTGGCCATATTGCAGCTTTGAAACAGGGCACACTTGAAAAATACATATGTCAGGGCTGTTTAAACAAATGTTTTGAATAATGTTCCATTATAATAACACTGACATAAGTATTTTTCATATGTGTCCTGTTTTAATGCGGCAGTATGGTCACCCTAGCGAATGTGGGTATAGTTATATGGCACTGTGTAGAAATATTAGGAATCATCATGCTTGACTGTTAGACTGTATGTCTTCCAAATTACATCTGAGGCCACTTTTGGACCTCACTGTACTATATTTTAGGTATAAAGCTACAGAAGACAGCTATGAACAATAGGGGACTACTCTTGGATCCCAAGTGGTAAACCTCAGTTTCTTATTTTATAGGATATATATAACAGATTCTTGTATTCAAACAGTATGGGTCCAAACTAAGAAGAAACCATAACGCCAATTTAAAGTACTTTGGGGCCCTCATGAGCTATAATACAACTTGTGCTAAGATATATAGTAGGTAATATGAAAAAATGTAAAACGAGTTGCTGACATTGAAAATATGCACATCTTAAAACACAAATTTAAGATACAAGACCTCTCATGCTCAAAGTCAAATAGAATTTTGTAAAACTATTAACAACATAATAAATAGAAAACTATAGGAGGATATAGATTATGTCTTAAATGTTGAATGGAGTAAAGGGAGCAGAAGGGCTGTCATATATAGGATCATGTCCCTGGAAAGGGCTATATGGAGAGGATCAGGGAGCTACGATTCAAGAGCAGAGTAATATGTAGAATTGTGCACCAATAATTACTTGGCCCGTGGCTAAAATTAGTTGAACCATTCAAGTTTGTTCTATTGTCCCGGTGGATATTGTATATAAGGCTTAGATGGTGAAATGTATTAAATAAGTTGAGGTTCTACTAAAATTCTAGATTGTGGGTCATACGCCTATATATATATATATATATACAGTGGGGCAAAAAATTATTTAGTCAGCCACCAATTGTGCAAGTTCTCCCACTTAAGAAGATGAGAGAGACCTGTAATTTTTATCAAAGGTATACCTCAACTATGAGAGACAAAATGTGGAAACAAATCCAGACAATCACTTTGTCTGATTTGGAAATAATTTATTTGCATATTATGGTGGAAAATAAGTATTTGGTCACCTACAAACAAGCAAGATTTCGGGCTCTCACAGACCTGTATCTTCTTCTTTTAGAGGCTCCTCTGTCCTCCACTTATTACCTGTATTAATGGCACCTGTTTGAACTTGTTATCAGTATAAAAGACACCTGTCCACAACCTCAACCAGTCGCACTCCAAACTCCACTATGGTGAAGACCAAAGAGCTGTCGAAGGACACCAGAAACAAAATTGTAGACCTGCACCAGGCTGGGAAGACTGAATCTGCAATAGGCAAGCAGCTTCGTGTGAAGACGTCAACTGTGGGAGCAATAATTAGAAAATGGAAGACATAAAAGACCACTGATAATCTCCCTCGATCTGGGGCTCCACGCAAGATCTCACCCCGTGGGGTCAAAACGATCACAAGAACGGTGAGCAAACATCCCAGAACCACATGGGGGGACCTAGTGAATGACCTGAAAAGAGCTGGGACCAACATAACAAAGGCTACCATCAGTAACACACTACGCCGCCAGGGACTCAGATCCTGCAGCGCCAGACGTGTCCCCCTGCTTAAGCCAGTACATGTCCGGGCCCGTCTGAAGTATGCTAGAGAGCATTTGGATGATCCAGAAGCAGATTGGGAGAATGTCATATGGTCAGATGAAACCAAAGTATAACTGTTTGGTAGAAACACAACTCGTCGTGTTTGGAGGAGAGAGAATGCTGAGTTGCAACCAAAGAACACCATACCTACTGTGAAGCATGGGGGTGGCAACATCATGCTTTTGGGATGTTTCTCTGCAAAGGGAACAGGACGACTGATCCGTGTACATGAAAGAATGAATGGGGCCATGTATCGTGAGATTTTGAGTGCAAACCTCCTTCCATCAGCAATGGCATTGAAGATGAAACGTGACTGGGTCTTTCAGCATGACAATGATCCTAAACACACCGCCCGGGCAACGAAGGAGTGGCTTCATAAGAAGCATTTCAAGGTGACATCCGGTGGAGGAGCTAAGTGTGAGTCACGTAGCGCTTATCTCTGTTACTCCCGCACCAGCTCCTAAGGCAAGGGTAATTGTGCCTGGAGCCCTGTGACTAGGGAGACAGTGCAGTAAAAGGAAGACAGCCCTGGTGGAAGAGAGGAGCAAGACTCTCGCGCTTCCATATAATAAATGTCAATTTAGGAGGCGTAATAATACCCAGTACATACTACGACCTCAGTAAACACCCAGGTGAACTGTTCTATAATTCTCTCTCCCACCACTGCTGCGCGAGGGAGACAGAAGTCGGACAGGGTGTTGGAGTTGACAGAGGATTAAAGAAAGCAGGCAGATGAATAGGCGTCAACCGGAGGATATAAGCAGCCTCCCCCTTTGAGGACAGAAATTGACCTCTCTCTACTGGCATCCAGGTGAACCAATGCGTAAACTCTCCCTCCCACCGGTGCTGCGAGAGGGAGACAGAAGCTGGAAAGGCTGCTAGAGGCGACAGGGGATAAAGTCGACAAGGCTTGACTTGGTGGGCATAAGTAACCCCCCTCCCAGAGGTCCAAAACCGAGTACACTACCTGTAAATCTGAGGGGAGCTGAAACGCCGCCGCCAGCGAGTGGATGGTCTTAGCGGGGTGCTGGGCAGCATACAAAACATCTTCTAACAGCAAGTATTCTTTAAAGAGTGACTTTTTTATGGTGCTTGTTGATTGTTACTGTGCTTGCTTTCCCAACTACTTAATAAAATGCTTGCCTTCTATGGACTTTGCGATTTAACCATCTGAAAAGCATTCTGCTTTCTCATATACACTGAGACTGTACTTAGTAAGCAAGATAAGCTTTGTACAAAGGGGCCCTTCCTTACAAGAGACTATCTGCTGATATTTATTTAGCTTGGAATAAAAAAACTAAATCTAAAAATGCTGGACATAATAGAAAAAAAAAGACTGACAGATTTTGCATGTATTCCTTTGCTACTGGCTATTAACTACTATTAACTATTGGCTAATAACCCTTAATTATTTATATTGTATTAGGAGACCTTGGGCTATTTCTGGAGAGGTTCTCAAAAGATCAAATATTCACAAGATTTTACTTATTTTTAATACATACAAGTGGTATGTTTGGGTCTGAAAAACGACAAAATATCTAAATATGCTGAGTAGAAAACCTATGGGTGGCAATTGCCTAACTCTACAATAAGTAAAATACACAGGAGGATTTACTTTTTTTTTTTTTTGGAGAGTCTGACCCATTGCTTATAGGGACTCAAAACCAAATAATGAGACTACAGGCCTTGGTTCTGCTTGTGAATGGAAAAATCTGCTAAAGCTGCTACATGCATGTGAAACTAATAGAGGCTTATTAACCCTTGCTTGTATCTACTAATCTCTATCTATGCTTATGGAAAAGTGAAGCTTGAGGATTTATTGGAGTCCTCTTATATAGCAAGTCCTGTATGTAGATGGTGTGACTTTTTTGTATCTTCTGTTTGTATGTATTATTCTTGAAAAAGGAAAGTTGTAAAGGGTCGCACATACATGCAAAGAAGAAGCTTAATTAGAGCGAATTCTAACTCAGCTATACCTGAGTTTTTTTTTTCATACTTACTTATAGCTACTGTTAAGCATACTAAACGCTCTTGTTTTTTGTTGATCTTTGTTGAAATATCCATAAGACACTCTAATAGTTTACTTTAATAGACCTGGAGACTGCTTTTATACCATATAATCTTATACCCTGTCTTTACTGATATAGAAAAATTCTAGTGGGGACTTCGGGTATAGTCAGCATTTAAATTGTTGGTATTTAAAGTTTTTGATAAATTATCTCTTACATATACTGGAAGGAAGGGTAGGGCAAGAATTACTTATCTAAAATATGGTTCCCCTTTTCCTACCACAGCTGGCCGACACTGTATGAATAATAAATAAACACTATAAAATTGAATTAACTTTTTCTTTTTCACTTATTCAATTATTTTTTCTCTTCCCTACCCCCTCACTAAAATCACTTCACTTTCCTTCCTTCCCTTTTTTTTTTTTTTTCTCCCTCTATTCACATTATATGGATACATTTATCAATTCACCTACTTACACCAAAATCACTTCTCCAGCTATGGCCGCAGAAATCGAGAAATAAAAAAAATAAACAGGTCATAGAGACTATGGCTGAAGTACATCCAAGCACTATCAGCCATTGCAGAGGTACTGAACAAATTGATATGCAAACTTTAGTTGGAGTATTACGAATGCCTTGACTCCTAATTTTGAAGGTCTTAGGGCAGAAATTAAACAAGACTTATCAATACTAACAAATGAAGTAAGACAATACTCTAGCAGACTTCAAGAGGTTGAAAAGAGAGTCTCAGACATAGAAGACAACAGTGAGGTTATGGGATCTAAAATTGAGGCCAATAATTCCCTGATTTCAAAACTACAGTATAAAATTGAAGATCTAAAGAACCTCTCTAGAAGGAATAATGTCAAGATAATAGGCCTTCCTGAAAATAAAGGGAATGAGAATTTGGCAGAGTTTATCTCTATTACTTTGACTAAACTTGTGGGTATCCCCCTTACCTACCCCAGTATAATAGTGGAATGGGCCCATAGAATAGGCAGCCAGTCAATTAATAGCAATAAGGAAGCAAGACCAAGACCAATACTTGATAGACTACTTAATTATCAAGATAAAGTGACATTAATGCAGTATTATCGGAAATCACAACCAATTTTCATAGGGGAGGCTAAATTATTTCTCTTCCAGGACTTCTCTTATGAGACCTCATTGAAGAGAAAGGAAATGTCACCCTTATGTAAGAAATTGATTAATCAGGGAGTCCAGGCCACCATGCTTTATCCAGCCAAGTTAAAAATTACAGTAAGGTACAAAGTATATTTTTTGATGCTGAATTTTTTTTGGTAGAAAATAAAATAGTATGAGGACTATGGAATATACCATTAAAGTCTTAATATTTAATTCTCTGAGATGGCACCTCCTCAAAGTATAAGGTTGAAGGGTGAATACACCTCAAATGGGTTAATTGTAAATAGGAGAGTAAGTAGTGGAAGGATAGGTACAGGGATCAGTATGAGTGAGGTGGAGGCGGGAAACACTAGTTATGAGTTTTTTATTTTTTTTTATTTGGGCTTTTACTGTTGTTTCAACACTTAATTAAAAAGTTATGACTGACCATGCAATTTTTTTTAAATATAATTTAATGGAATATAGGGGGCATTACCTCCCCTGTTAAACGGAAAACAGTGTTATCACAACTTAAAAATGAATTGCTCTATAGCTTTTTTTACAGGAAACTCATTTGGACTTAAAAGAAGTCGCCAAATTGAAATCCTCTTGGGTTGGAGAGGTGGTGGCTTCACCTGGGGAACATAGGAGAAAGGGAGTAGCCATCTTAATAGGAAAAAAGATGAAGGCACAAATACTACAAATTTATACGGACCCAGATGGTAGATATCTTTTGCTGAAACTAAAAATATGTCATTCTACCTATACTTTTTGCAATATATAGTCTCCAAATATTTTGAGTTCAAATTACTGGGATAACCTTCAATTGAAGATATTACAATGTGTGGAGGGATATGTTATTATGGGAGACGATTTTAATATGGCTCCCCAATATCCTTTAGATAGACTTAGGAAAAAGACACCCCCAGCTAAAACTAAAAGAGATGCGATGGAGACTAAATTGTTTAGAAAGATTGTTTCAAACTAGGCACTTAGATATATATGGCGTATTAAGAATCCAGATGTTATGGAATTTACATGCCTCTCCAAGGCACATAAGACCCTCTAAAGAATTGACTTATTTCTGGTAAACGATAAAACCGCCAGATTAAAAATGAAAGCTAATATATATCCTATCTCTTTATCAGATCATGCCCTGATTTCCCTATCGATACCTGTTCTTAAGTCCACTTATTCACCTCCGTGCTTTTGGTTTCCAAAATATTTGACTAATAATGACATGAAGTTTAAAGATTTTCTTAGGAAAAAGTTTGAAGAATTTTCTCACTTTAATCACGACTATATAAGTAAACCGGTAGTATTCTGGGAGACGGTGAAGGCGGTTTTAAGAGGGGAAATTACTTCCTATACAATAGCGTTAAGGAAAGAAACTAAAAAAGAGAACAGCAAGTATTAAACTTTCTCTCTAATGCCTATAACCGATACTTGCTAGAGAGATCTACCGAAAATTGGGATAATTACACTATGGCAAAAAAGGAGAGAGACACTATTAATTTATAAGTCAGCACAAGATGAGATTAGGTTACAGGCCAAATTTTATAAATATGGGAATAAATCTGATAAATTATTAGCAGCAATAGTCAAATGCAGGATGAAGGTGCAATGGCTACAACCTCAGAAGAGATACTTCAAGTGTTTACAGGGAGTGCAGAATTATTAGGCAAATGAGTATTTTGACCACATCATCCTCTTTATGCATGTTGTCTTACTCCAAGCTGTATAGGCTCGAAAGCCTACTACCAATTAAGCATATTAGGTGATGTGCATCTCTGTAATGAGAAGGGGTGTGGTCTAATGACATCAACACCCTATATCAGGTGTGCATAATTATTAGGCAACTTCCTTTCCTTTGGCAAAATGGGTCAAAAGAAGGACTTGACAGGCTCAGAAAAGTCAAAAATAGTGAGATATCTTGCAGAGGGATGCAGCACTCTTAAAATTGCAAAGCTTCTGAAGCGTGATCATCGAACAATCAAGCGTTTCATTCAAAATAGTCAACAGGGTCGCAAGAAGCGTGTGGAAAAACCAAGGCGCAAAATAACTGCCCATGAACTGAGAAAAGTCAAGCGTGCAGCTGCCAAGATGCCACTTGCCACCAGTTTGGCCATATTTCAGAGCTGCAACATCACTGAAGTCCCCAAAAGCACAAGGTGTGCAATACTCAGACATGGCCAAGGTAAGAAAGGCTGAAAGACGACCACCACTGAACAAGACACACAAGCTGAAACGTCAAGACTGGGCCAAGAAATATCTCAAGACTTATTTTTCTAAGGTTTTATGGACTGATGAAATGAGAGTGAGTCTTGATGGGCCAGATGGATGAGCCCGTGGCTGGATTGGTAAAGGGCAGAGAGCTCCAGTCCGACTCAGACGCCAGCAAGGTGGAGGTGGAGTACTGGTTTGGTCTGGTATCATCAACGATGAGCTTGTGGGGCCTTTTCGGGTTGAGGATGGAGTCAAGCTCAACTCCCAGTCCTACTGCCAGTTTCTGGAAGACACCTTCTTCAAGCAGTGGTACAGGAAGAAGTCTGCATCCTTCAAGAAAAACATGATTTTCATGCAGGACAATGCTCCATCACATGCGTCCAAGTACTCCACAGCGTGGCTGGCAAGAAAGGGTATAAAAGAAGAAAATCTAATGACATGGCCTCCTTGTTCACCTGATCTGAACCCCATTGAGAACCTGTGGTCCATCATCAAATGTGAGATTTACAAGGAGGGAAAACAGTACACCTCTCTGAACAGTGTCTGGGAGGCTGTGGTTGCTGCTGCACACAATGTTGATGGTAAACAGAACAAAACACTGACAGAATCCATGGATGGCAGGCTTTTAAGTGTCCTTGCAAAGAAAGGTGGCTATATTGGTCACTGATTTGTTTTTGTTTTGTTTTTGACTGTCAGAAATGTATATTTGTGAATGTTGAGATGTTATATTGGTTTCACTGGTAAAAATAAATAATTGAAATGGGTATATAGTTGTTTTTTGTTAAGTTGCCTAATAATTATGCACAGTAATAGTCACCTGCACACACAGATATCCCCCTAAAATAGCTAAAACTAAAAACAAACTAAAAACTACTTCCAAAAATATTCAGCTTTGATATTAATGAGTTTTTTGGGTTCATTGAGAACATAGTTGTTGTTCAATAATAAAATTAATCCTCAAAAATACAACTTGCCTATTAATTCTGCACTCCCTGTACAAAGTATTATAATAACTTATATTCATTACATAATTCTAATAATCAGCAAAGAAAAAAATTCTGGGACAAGATTAGGACTCCAGTTATATCCCCTGAAGTATGTTCCAATATGATTGCTCCGATCTCTGAAATCAAATTAATAAAGCTATTAAGAAATTAGTAAGAAATAAAGCACCTGGGTCAGATGCAGTTCCTAATGAACTCTATAAAATCCTATCTCAAAATATCACACCCTATTTTAAGAATTTATTTAATTATTTCTATAATGAAAATAAACCAATTCCTACTATTTTTCCTGCATCACTCACAATATTGATTTTGAAGCCGGGAAAGGACCCTACTAAAAAAGAATCTTACTGTCCTATAGCACTTTTAAACTCCGACTATAAATTGCTTACTTTTATACTTGCCAATCAGCTACAAAGGGTAATCCCCACTATTATACATGAAGACCAGGCAGGCTTCATGTACAAGAGAAATTCGGCAGCTAAGATTAGGGAAATCTTTCTAGTTATAGATTACTATAATTATTTAAAAGGATCCCCTGTACAAGAAAAGAGTATTTCAGTAGACCCAGCGCTTATTTCAATCAATGCAGAAAAAGCGTTCGACTCTATTCACTACTACAACTATCATTTGTTTTCTCTTTGACCAAGTTTGGATTTAAAGATAATTTTGTTAGCTTCATACATAATCTATACAAATCACCTATTACGAAAGTAATAGTAAATAATAATCTATCACCTGATATATGTCTTAGAAGAGGTACACGACAAGGCTGTCCATTATCTCCTTTCTTATTCATTATATCAATCGAACCGTTGGCAATTATGATACATCAGTACTTAGAGGGCATTAGAATCAGATCAAAGGAAATGAAAATTACTTTACATACAGATGATATTCTTCTTTATATATCTAACACTAAGATAAATATTCCAAAAGTTTTGTCAATTATTGATTCATATGGGTCCTTTTCTGGTCAATGTGTCGAAATCGGAGATCTTTTGGATTAGGGAAGAAGGGGATAATAGGATGGAGACCCCATTTAGAGATGCAACTAACTCTTTTAAATACCTTGAAATTGTCATATCTCAACAACCTAAGAGTTGGTATCACTTTAATATTCCTCCAATACTTGACAAAGTTAAGGAAAATATGAAAAATTGGCAAAATTTCAGGTCGAATAGCCTTATTTAAAATGATACTTTTGCCAAAGATTTTATATGCTCTCCAAAATACCCCAGTTTTATTGAAAGGAAAGGATTTAAGAGACCTAAATACCTCAATTCGAAGGTTTATATGGCAAAGTAAGAAACCTAGAATTTCATTTAAAAAACTTTGTATATCTAAAAAGTTTGGAGGTATAGCGCTTCCTGATATTCGAACATACAATTTGGTGTTTTTGGCCAGGATAGTGCTGGATTGGATAACGACTTCAGATTATGTCACAAATAATATCCTTGAAAACAACATGACATCCTTATTTGCCGGTATCCTTATTACACTGTGGGCCTAGTAAATCACCAATAAAAATCAAACAACTCAAATCTATATATACACCTATAATAGCTTGATGTAAGATTCTCTCAGCCCTAGGGCTTAAAACTAATATCCCCAGAAATCAAACGATCCTCGGAAATATAGAGCTCCAACATGGCACTCAATCAAAGGTATTTCAGACATGGAGAGATTTAGGGTTGCATAGGATGGTTCAGTTATTAGATACAGAGAATCATACAATTAAATCATTTAGTATATTGAGGCAGGAGTTCAATCTAGAGAACAAAGATTTCTATGCATACTTACAAACTAGACATTATGCTTATACGTTAATTGAGGAACATGAGTGGAGTTGGAATTGGGGAGACTTGGAGAATTGGATTGTGATGGTTAAAAATGGATTTTCTCAATATCCACAGGTTATCAAATATTAATCTCCAGATTAAATTATCCAAATTTAAGAGAGATATCGCAGCAGTGGAGTAAGTTAATCCCTGGTGTAGACATAAATATATCCCGTATAAAGAGATCTATAGAACTGGTCTCTCAAAGCACATTATCTTCTACTTGGATTGAATCCCATGTGAAATTGTTATACAGGACTTATTATACTCCAGAAAAAGGTTTTAGATGGGGTAACCCAACATTTAATGCTTGTCCAAAATGTTCTTATCCAAGGGCTAATATGATTCATATGATCTGGGAATGTCCCAAAATATGTCAGCTATGGCAGAAAGTTGCTTTTTGGGCCTCCAAATCTCTAAAGCTACCTATTTGGAATTTTAATATACTACAGATAGTATTCCTTTGGGATGAGATACACAACCCTCAATATAAAAAGTTAATTAATGCAATTATTCTTGCAGTTAGATATTTGATATTCAGGAAGTGGAAGGAATCAATTACTCCTAATTTATTTGAAGTCAAAAACTATCTGAAAAAACAGTATATATTAGAACAACATAACGTAGACATGAATAATGAGCGAGATATTCATATTTTCTTCAAAAAATGGGCATCATTTATTAAGAGTTTTCCTTTAAATGAAAGAGAATCTTATTTTTCCTTTCAGAAATACTGAAATAGTCCTACTAGGGATTTGGTAGGAAGAGAGAAAATGGAAAAGAAAGTATAATTTCATATCTCAATTTTTTTTTCTCCTTTCCCATCCTCCCCCCCACCCACTAGATAAAGTTAATGAGGTATAGGCATAAAATTATATCAGGCCTATAGGTAACACTGAAGTAAAATGAGCAATAGAAAATATGGCACTGTAAGTAATAGTGCAAGTGAAATTTAATTATGCTATACCTGTTTTGATGGATAGATGCCTTTTTGTTGGTGTTATTTTCTACAAATGTGGTAATAAGTGGTACAATGCTGAATGTTTAAATTCTAATTTTAAGGATTACACTAATTAAATTAAGATTGTAAGAATTAGAATGTAGAAAAACTATGTAAAAATGTTTTATTTTTTTGGCATCTACTATGTATAAATTGTATTATGTATAAAATCAATAAAGACTAAGTTATAGAAAAAAAGAAGCATTTCAAGGTCCTGGAGTGGCCTAGCCAGTCTCCAGATCTCAACCCCATAGAAAACCTTTGGAGGGAGTTGAAAGTCTGTGTTGCCCAGCAACAGCCCCAAAACATCACTGCTCTAGAGGAGATCTGCATGCAGGAATGGGCCAACATACCAGCAACAGTGTGTGACAATCTTGTGAAGACTTACAGAAAACGTTTGACCTCTGTCATTGGCAACAAAGGATATATAACAAAGTATTGAGATGAACTTTTTATATTGACCAAATACTTATTTTCCACCATAATTTGCAAATAAATTATTTCCAAATCAGACAATGTGATTGTCTGAATTTGTTTCCACATTTTGTCTCTCATAGTTGAGGTATACCTATGATGAAAAATACAGGCCTCTCTGTGGGTGAACTTGCACAATTGGTGGCTGACTAAATACTTTTTTGCCCCACAGTATATATATATATATATATATATATATATATATATATACTGTATAGTTCAAGCAAATATAGGAGTGCTTGGTACGTTCAATTGTCTCTTTGAAAAGTTGTATGGAATAGATCCATATACAGTGTTAGAGTCCCAATAAATGTGTTAGGGGACACAAAGTCAAAAACTGTTATATAAGGATAGTCCTTACTCAACCCCGTATGCCTCCGCTTCTGCCTCTATGTGGGTATAGTCCGATAGTCATAAGGTGTTACTACAGCTCTTACCCCTTCCGGGTGAAATCAGTACCTTGCATTCACTGCAGACTTCCTAGTGGGCGATGAGGCCCCTCCGGGACAGGTCTGTCTGTGCTTCCTCTGCGGTAGTTAGTCAGCTGTGTGTGTAGCATGTAGCATCTCCTTGTCGGTGCTTCCTGGTGCGCCACCAGTAGGTTGTGAGGCTATTGGTAGGAGGGAGGGGGCAGAGGCTCCTTGGCAACAAACAAGGTTCTTGACAACTGAGAATCAGCTTGCAGTGAGCGGACAAAAGCGGTATACCCAACCGCGTAATTACAATATAAATGAGCAAGGACGTCACGCTGGAAACTGCTGAAGTCAAACAGATCTAATGTTTATTGAGGAAAGTCCTTCATTACAAAAATATATCAAGGCACAGTCATGAATGAACGCCTGACGTATATATATATATATATATATATATATATATAATACATATGTCTGATCTCTTCTTATGGTCTTAATTTAATACAACAAGATATGTAACATCTCCTTTAGGATAATGTGAGCGTGCTGCCCCGGCTGCTGGAAGCACGTGAACTTGATCAAATCAGCAAGTGAGAGGAAAAAGGGTATTAAGTGAAACACAAACAAGTTCTGACTCAATTATGTTAGTTCCAATCTACTTCTTAGCGTAACTTATCTGACAGGTCTACTGTATGCATAACTACCCCAACTGAAAATTGACATGAATATATATATATATATATATAATCTCTACAGCATAGCCTAGTACTCACTGTAACCTTACACCTCCGGGGTGCACATCAGACAAAGTCCAAGACATTCAAACAGAGGAAGACACTCTCTGAATTTGACAAGGAGATCATTTATTCCTTATTATGTAACATTTTGGAGTTTTACCCCTGTTTTCAAACTGACAACCTTGTCAGTTTGAAAACGGGGGTAAAACTCCGAAACGTTACGTAATAAGGAATAAATTATCTCCTTGTCAAATCCAGCGAGTGCCTTCCTCTCTTTGAATATATATATCACAAATTAAATAGATACACTGGTAAATCATATTGATTCTGTGTTTGAGATTTGGAGAATATAGTAAAGGGATTTAGTCATATCTATTATAAATATATTAAACCATATATAAAGAGTGTCCAGGACAGTTCATGCTAAAGAATATGCATGGGGGACGTTGAGAATTGTCAATTCTTGGACTTACAATGAGATAGTCTGTCCTTTTCCCGTAAATTGATTGATGCATTGAATATAGGAGCCTAATAAGTCCCTACTTTGAGTACTAAGTTTCCCTTAGGGTCTGGGCTGTGACACCTAAGGATGGCCCTTTCATCATCTTGCTTCTTCTAGCAATAGATCGAACCTCCTCTGGTGACGGTGTCCCATTACTTGGCTCATTGGTACATTTCTGATCCTCTGCATCTTTCAGTAGCTGTAAGTGTGGCTCTGCATAGGATAGATATGGAGCTAAGGAGCGTAGATGTGGGGTTATCTTTGTGCAGTTCCTTCTCTCATAGATAGATGCTCAGGAGTCTTCCAGCACTGATCACCATATGGGAAGATCTGTGGCGTATTTTGCGGAGCTGAGGGAGGTATACCCACTTGCACTAACAATGTCCCAGGGCTCTGTGTGTCAGCACAATTCTCAAACTCCTTTGCAGGTCATGAAAGTGCTAGGTTATTAGTGACTGAACTCACTAATCCCAGGTATCTACTGCCTCCATTGCAGCTGATCGGCGTTGATCCATTCAGCTCAGTAGTGATTAAGTGTCAGCGGTTGAATAGCCCTGCTTTCTTTTGGACAAAAAAATGTTTTTGCTGGTGCACATGTCTAATAAATGGAGTCTAATAGCCTGCCTTTTGACTGTTGTTAGAAGATTAAATAGGTCAAGGCCTTAATGACCAGCTACAAATAGTAGTGACATGTCTAGGATTTTATCACTACTACATAATAAAAAGAAACAGCTATATATTATTATTTGGCAGCTTTTTAATTGCAAGGCTGCAGGTACATTTTTGTATGGCTGGAATGTATACAAGATGTTGAAATGGAAAGTGTATTTGGACATGATGTCTTATTACAGCTATTTACATCAGGACCAGTACATACTAGTAACAATGATGAAAACTGTATACAACCATAATCCCGGTGCACATTTATCTAATCAAAACACTATAGTGACAACATGCAAAACCTGCCAACCCCATTACTTTTAACTGATAGAGAAGAAGACTTTATGTAGTGGGATCACCATCCAATAACACATTTTAGGTGTTGATGGATCCCTTGGGTTTTAGTGAGTGTGCTTTGGTAAGTTATGTGGTGTCAGTAATACTGGTACTTGTGTTTCAATAAGGGTAATAAGCACCATTGCAGAACTGGTTATTGTGACCAGCCAATAGGAGATGCCGTGTTTAAGTGAAAAACTCAAGCACGGAGACAATGGAGACATACGGAAAAATAGCTGTCAATTATTTTTTGCAACACCAAATCCATTTCTTAGACAGGATTGAGCCCTAGCCACTTATGTTTTAGTCATTTCCATCTGATGTCATCCGGTGCACTCTAGTAGAGCAGTGATTTTTAACCTTTTTTTTTTGCCGTGGCACACTTTTTTACATAAAAAAATCCTGTGGCACACCACCATCCCAAAATTAAAAAAAAATCACGCATTGTAGCCTAATACAGCATATATATATATATATATATATATATATACACATACACACAAACACACACATACTGTATGTATTGTGCTGTTATGCCATGCCTCCTACAAACTACCCCTGCACTGGGAGTAAAAAACAAGCAAAGTTTAAAAAATATGTCACACTGTTGTCAGTCTGCCGTGGCACACCTGAGGATCTCTCACGGCACAATAGTGTGCCACGGCACACTGGTTGAAAAACACTGTAGTAGAGTATCAATGATGTTACTGATATGTTATAACAAGTCCTGAATATTCTATGTCTTTTTATACATTTGCTAAATTGCAAATAATGTCACCACAAAATCTATTCCAAGATAATGTATTTTTTCTATTTTAAATATTAAATGACTGTATCTAATCATTCCATCTTTTATTATATTTAATACTTAATCTATTTCAGGCACCATTCACATTCATTCTATTTCTTTGAATATATTTTATATTCAGTCCACTTATAACTCAACTCACGTTCATTTCACTGCTGAAAGTAAATCTTACTGTAATTCCATTTTTTTAAATTATATTCTTGCTTGTTCTATCTCCTTTAATATATGTTGTGGTGCTCCTCTGGGTACAATTTTATTTTCTTTCAACCATTTTGCTTTTTATATTAATTTATTTTAAGCATATGTCTTGATTTCTCTATTGAGTTATTATTGTGTTTTTATGTACTATATTTATCACATACATAATTTGCTCTATTAAAAAATATGCATGTGAAAAATTACACATGAAAAATAAGTGGAAAAAATGGCCACTTGCTATTCAAAATTAGCCAACAAATGTAGTTGCTGGAATCTTCAATTCCTCCTCAGACAAATGTTTTGTTTGCTGAGAGCTGGGGCAGGAGGAGGGTCAGATGGAGGTAGAGCCGAGAGGTCATACAGACCACTACGGCCATTATCTCTATGCGTCTATCTTAGCGTCATTACTTTATCACAAAACCTACAGCCATCCAGAGGTTTTGTGTTGTGTACAACTTAACCCCTACACTGTTGAGGGATACTGGTGCTCGGATGTGCAGTAGAAGTAGATGATTTTGCTGACCTCCTATCAGTACAACTCAATAGTGATGTAATGGGCAGTTTAACCCTTGCACTTTAGTACATACATATTAAGCAAAATAAAATATCTGTATGGGTCAATTGTGATTCTCTGTTGAGAACCAATAGATACATTTTTCTAAAGGATTGTAATCAACCTCAAAATTAGCAGCACAATATGCTTATTTTTTACTCCTATAGGTGGGAATGTTGGCACAATGTTTGTTCAATTTGTGATTCCTTTTAAACCTACATGTATGTCAGCTGTCTAGTTAATTAACTTTCTCTTGTCCCCATAACTTACTGAATAAGTGCATAGCTGAGAGAAAGGTATGGACCATACATCTATATCTTCACTGCTTCATCACTGAACACACAGACCAGTCATAAAGAGTGAAAAAGGCCAAATTGTGTCTAAAAAAGTAAAACAAAATTAAAAAAAATAACATAAACATGTATGCAAATTGTATAGCAGTAAAATAGCCCCGGAATACTTTTTCCATCTCTGTATAAATAAAGGTCAGCACATGTATAATACAAAATGATCATTGGTTTCATATACTAAAATTTGTCTGCTCTTTAAACAATTACATTTAGTTGTAATACATTTGAATGAGGAATGAGGACTTTGGAGTGTAGAGCCATTATATTGTTTAACATGTGTTCTTTCTTATTTCTGTTGTGGATTCACACTTGTTTACTCTTTGTTTTCGTAGTTAGCAGAGATTGCTTTCCTCATAAATCTCTTGAGGACAAAATCAGCACAGTATAATTTATTGTTCTGTGCACAATTCTCCTCATAAGGTAAGAGGCCTCTCCAGGGGTTTTGGATGTAATCCATTTAAAAGCTTTCAGGAGTTGAAATCCGCCAAACCTCTACACTACAATCTGAAATGAATTAATTGAGCACACCATAGTGACTTTGCCCTGGAACAAATGTAATCCCATTGCTTGTTCTCAATTTGAACTTGCTATTGTAAAGCACATTTAGGGAGATTGTCCAAACCTCGTGACAGATCTCTGATAGCACAGCAGAGTAGGCATAGTCTGAGATCATTGCTTCTCAGTATTACATTACAAAATGTAATAGTTTGATACCATTTAGCCATCAATACAAATTGAATCATTAGCTCAGTTGTTTTTAAATTGTGTAATTTAAGTGCACATTAGAAAAAAAGTTGTAATCTATAGGAAATATATATTCAGAGAAAAAACTAACAAACTTGCTCAATTCGAAGATAAGCTATGGGTAGTTAAAACTAACCTATTTTTCTGCTGTCCTGGGTTCCAGTCAAATAAAGACACTTTGTAGTTATATATAAGAATGTATAGAGATTTTATGTTATTAAACTGCGGCTATCTTTTGGCACATTGACAGAAGCGGCTCTTGAGTTAGTGAGGCCCTAGGCAAGGCTCAAATATGAGGCAACTCAACATAAAATAAAAAATGCAGAAATTAACCAAATAAATCTGAATATGAATAGCTCTGAATTTTGATGAAATCTGTCCCTATAACATTAGAGTTCACCCATACCCTCCTTATTGATTTTGACATAAATAAATCTGTATTCACTCCCAATGTTGCTCCCAAATTAGTACATTACATTACAAGTCTCTTGTATCAGTGTTAATACGTAGACCATAATATTTGGGTGTGAAACAATTTGACCACAAGCCTAAACATCAAGGTTGCACAGGAAAATAGGTAGAGGACCTATTTTCTACTACTTATTCCTCCTTTTTTTTTATTCCTCCTTTACCACTATCTGGTGCTTTGTTCTACATTGATGACATTACAATAACTTGGAATGAGTTAGATAGTCTGTTATTGATATAATTGTTTGTTTTTTTTCACCATTAAAACAAAAATGTAATTTATTCCAAATTAACAAGTGAGATTAAAAATGAAAGCATTCGTTCTGTACTTGATATTAAAGCATGTATGAAGAGGTCACTTAAAGGACCACTCAATGCAGCAGAATTACATAATTAACAAATGCATAATAAATAGACAAGTCAATAACACTTTGAATTTCAAAAAAGCAGTAGATTTTTTTTCTGACAAATTTATTTTTTTCTCCCATTTTCCGGCCCCCTGTATCTTGTGACAGACATCAGCCAATCACAGACTAGTATACAAATACCCTGTGAGCTTGAGCACATGCTCTGAATAATCTTGTTCCCGGAAAGTGTGAATATGAAAAGACGGTGTAAAATTTGATAATGGAAGTAAATTGGAAACTATCTTAAAACTGCATGCTCTATCTGATTCTTAAACGATTATTTTGACTTGAGTTTCCTTTTAAATCCTTCAGATAATATATACCTCATTGTCAATTTCTCAGAGTAAGAAAATACTGTTCTGAAGGTAAAGACTTTAGAACTATGCCAGAATAATACTATGATGTTGATGTACTATGGGTGTTAGGCTATTTTTTTTCCTTCAAATCAGAGTTCATATCAGAAAGTCCCCTAACTCAGAAGCTGCTCTGTAAGTACTATGCCCAAATAAAAGCTGGATCCTAGCCCTAAAACACCCAAGTCAGCTACAAACTCAAAATAGACCTCAAACGAAACCCTAAATATCCATGCCTTTTGTCAGTCCAATGCCCACATCAAATCTGAGATCACACATCTTGTCCTGCAACCACTCTGTCTGCTACATGCCCAAATCACCCCTTCCAAGAGTAAGAGTGAGTTAATAGAAAAAGAAGAGAGAGTAATGAGAATGAGACAGTGGTGAGAGTGAGTGAAGTGAGTGAAGACATAGAAAGGAGACAGAAGACAGATATATAGAGAGAGGAGGATGGAGGGAAAAATAGAAAGGAGAGAGTGGAGATCATAAACATAAAAGTAAGGAGAGCGTGCAGAAAGTGAACAAAGAGAATGATAGGGAAGGAAAGATTGGAGAGAGAGAAAATAGAGCAACTGAAGAGAGAAATATTGAGAGAGAGGAGAAAAATAGAAGAGAATTAAGTGAAAGGGGAGAGAAAGTGTAGAGCAAAAAGGTAGAAAGAGAGAAAATGGAGAGTGAATAGAGAAGGTAAAGAAAGGAGGAAGCAAGAGGTGAGGTCAATTTGAGATTGGAGAAAGGAGAATGAAAAGAGAGGATAAAGTATAGTGAAATATATAGAGAGAAGAGATAGGAGAGAGAATGAACAGAAAGGAGAGAAATAAACTAAAGGCAAAAGTTAATAGAGGAGAGAGAGAAAGAAGAGAGTACAGAGAAATAAAGAAGAAGAAGAGATAAAGGAAATAGGAAAGAGAGAATGAGAAATTGGAGAGAAAGTGAAGAGGGAAATAAAAAAGAAGAGAGACAGAAAATAGAGAAAAGGAGATACAGTAGAGATAACAAAAAAGAGTAAGGAGGAGGCAATGGAAAGATAGTGTACAAAGAATGAAAGGAGAGAGGAGAGGAGTGAAGAGAAAGAGAGTAAAGAGAGAATGAATAGAAAAGAGTGGGGAGAGACGAGAAAGAGATTGAAAAGGAAAACTGTTGAAGGAGAGAAGAAGAGAAGATATAGCAGGAGAATAGTAAATAGAGAAAAGGAAAGAGAAAAGAGAAGAGAGAAACATAGAGGAAAGAAAGGGGGAAAAGAGAGAGCAGAAAGAGAGAGGGGTTGGGAGAGAAGGAACATTGAAGAGAGAAGGGAAGGTGGTGTCCAAGGACGCTCACCATTAGCAATAGGTTGAAGAAGACCCACAGGAAGACGTCAAGGAGTCTTATTCTGTGCACAAACTGAGCAGGAGGCAACATATGCAGCAACATCAAAACGAAGACCTGGCTACCAGAATTGTCGAGTGACAGACCAAATCATTTGGTTCTTGCCTGTGTGACCTGCGGCTTTAGGATAGTGGTAAGTGTACAAAAGTTTAGTTCGAAGATTCTCAGGAACAAAACACTTACCACTAGGTTTCTCAGGAGGTGCATTGGTTTGTGCAGACAGGATCTAGTCCCCCAAGGGAGAAGTTAATTAGGACGTATGGTAGCCAAAATATGGTAAGGAGGTATAACTGTAGTAGGTACAGACTCCTCCTTGGACAGAGGTGAAAATTGTCGAGAGAGGGCATCAGCCCTAACATTTTTACTACCAGGCAGGTAGGAGACCACAAAATTAAACAGAGACAAAAATAACACCCATCTGGCCTGTCGGGGCAACAAACTTTGCTTCAGAAAGATAAGTTAAATTCTTGTGGTCAGTAAGAATGAGCACTGGCACGCTAGTACCCTCGAGAAGATGCCTCCATTCCTTGAGTGCCAAAATTATGGCCAGTAATTCCCTGTTGCCAATTTCATGATAGCTCTTCGCTGTAGACAATTTCTTATAGAAGAAACCACATGGATGCAAGGAACCGTCAGGCGTAGGATGTTGAGACAAGAGGGCACCTACTCCAGTCTCAGACGCATCGACCTCAAGAACGAAAGGCAGGACAGGGTTAGGATGAGCCAGAACTGGAGCGGCAGCAAAGGCAGTCTTAAGACTATCAAAGGCCTTAATGGCAGTAGGTGACCAATGGAGTGGATCATTCTCTTCAAGGGTCATGTCTGTGATAGGTTTGACCAAGGAAGAAAAGTTTTTAATAAACTTTCTATAGTAATTGGCGAACCCCAAAAAACATTGAATAGACCAAAGACCAACTGGGCGAGGCCACTGCAGAACTGCAGATAACTTGTCAGGATCCATGGAGAACCCTGCAATGGAGATAATATAACCTAGGAAGGTTACCTGAGTCTGATGGAACTCACATTTCTCGAGTTTACAAACAGGCCGTTTTCACGTAGTCTCTGAAGAACCTGTGTAACATCATAACGATGAGCCTCAAGTGTGGGTGAGTGTATGAGGATGTCGACTAAGTACACCACAACACACTGTTGCAACATATCTCGTAGGACATCATTAATAAATTCCTAGAAAACAGCAGGAGCATTACATAGGCCAAATGGCATTACAAGAAACTCATAATGCCCGCTCCTGGTGTTAAATGCTGTTTTCCATTCGTGACCCTCCTTGATCCTAACGAGATTGTATGCTCCTCTCAAATCAAGTTTAGTAAAGACCGTAGCTCCCTTGAGGTGGTCAAAGAGTTCCGTAATGAGCGGAATAGGGTAATCATTCTTAATGGCAAGACGATTAAGACCCCTGTAATCGATGCATGGTCTTAACTCGCCACCTTTTTTCTTCATAAAGAAGAAGCTAGCCCCTGCAGGAGAGCAGGATTTGCATATGATCCCCCGCGACAGAGCATCGGCAACATACTCCTCTATAGCACAATTCTCCGCAACAGACAGAGGGTAAACCTGGCCCTGAGGAGGAATGGCTCCGGGTTGCAGGTCTATGGCACAATTTTAAGACCGGTGAGGAGGTAACGTACCGGCACGCACCTTGTCAAAAACATCTAGGAACTCTCGGTACTCCTCTGGCAATGGAGATACCGAAGAAGTTCACAATACTTTAACTGGTTTCCGAAGACAAGTGGAAATACATTGCGGAGACCACAACAAAATTTCGGACCTGCGCCAGTTGAGACTGGGATTGTGCTTTTGGAGCCAGGGATAACCCAGAACAACCGGAAAATGTGGAGAGTTTATCACCTGAAACTGGAGGGTTTCAAAATGGAGAGCCCCAACAGCCATGGATAACAGAGCAGTTTCGTGAGTAACGAGTGCGGGCTGAAGGGGCCTGCCATCAATGGCCTCAATAGCAAGCGTAACGGACCGGGGCAAAACAGGAATGGAGAGTTTTGATACAAAAGCACTGTCAATGAAATAGCCCGCAGCACCGGAGTCAACAAGAGCCTGGGTGACTATTGAGGAGTCCACCCAGGAAAGGACAACCGTGACCAAATGTTTCTCCTTTAGCGGTTCCGGGGACGAGGATAAACCACCCAAGGTCTGCCCCCGACAGGACCTTAGATGAAAGCATTTCCCGGCCGTGTAGGACAAGACTTCAAATGATGGCCCTGTAACCCACAATAGAGGCAGAGCCCCTCCCTCCTCCTAAAGGCCCTCTCCGCCGCGGAGAGACGCGTGAATCCCAACTGCATCGGCTCAGCTGTACCTGGTGACTCGGGACCAGGAGGCATGGGAGGAGAGGGAGGCATGGGTGGGAATGGACACGTAGGAGACAACGGAACAGAAGGCTTTTGCAAGAGCTCCTTGAAAGATGGCCTCTGACTTTGTCTGATGTCAATTAGGATCAAATAAGACACCAATGCCTCGAGATCTTCAGGTAAATCTCTGGCAGCAACTTCGTCTTAAATCGCATCAGAGAGCCCATGAAAGAAGGCGGCAACAAGGGCTTTATTGTTCCAACCTACCTCTGCAGCAAGTTTACGGAACTCAATGGCATACTGAGCAACAGATCTTGTACCTTGCTGAATGGACATGAGTCGTTTAGCAGCAGAGAAGGAGTGAGCCAGAACATCAAATAACCTTCAAAGGAGGCCACAAATTCAGGGTTATTTGAAATCATAAGTCTATTAGTTTTCCACAAGGGATTAGCCCAGGCAAAAGCTGTGTCAGAGAGTAATGAGATGAGAAATCCCACCTTAGCTCTGTCAGAGGGAAACGCCTGAGGTAACATCTCAAAGTAAATGCCCACCTGGTTAAAAAACCCTCTGCACTGATTAGGATCGCCTCCATATCGCTGAGGTAGAGGTGCAGAACCGGACATGCTCCTGGTAGGACTAGGTACAGCAGCGGAAACAGGAGCAGCCATAACTTGCGTTGCACTTTGGTCCAAATGTGCAGTGCGAGTGAGCAGGGTTTGCAGGGCTAGTGCAAATTGATCCAAGCGATGATCCTGTTCATCCATCCTGGAAATTATGGCAGGTAAAGGTGGATTATCAGCACCATCAGGATTAATGTCCCTTGTGTAATGTCAGGGTACCAGGAATCAGACTGAGACGAGAAGTGCAAAAATAATCACACCTTTATTAATAGCAAAAAATAATAGTCCACAAGTCAAAAAACAAGCCAGGAATCAAAACCAGAGCTGGTAGTCAGACAAGCCGAGTCAGGAGCCAAAGCGTATAGTCAGACGAGCTGAGTCAGGAGCCAAAGCGAGTAGTCAGACGAGCCGGAATCAGGAACAAGGAAATCAACAGAGTCAGGAACAAGCCAGGGATCAGGAACCATGAGGGACATCAGACAGCCAGGTAATCCACGGGAGCTCAAACAAACAGGTCTGAGACAATGCAAGGGCAAAGCATAGTGAACAGAGGCCCTTTAAATAATAATTGATAACATCACAATTCTGAGACTGCTTTCTGTCTCACACGGATGATGTACACCAGTCTGGCCATGAAAGAAAGTGCAGGAAATTAGCAGCAACACACAGTATGCACTAAAGTCAGCAAGAGAGGTGAGTAAAATGGCTGCCAGCAGCACATGGTAAACAAAACAGGTAAAAACCCTGACATTCTCACATCTTCAGGTTATTCAATTGATCAGGCTACTCTGTACTCTCCTTCTGTTAATCCCCCCTACATATCTCTACTTGCTGTAGACCTTGCATGGTACTCATGTTTATAGATACTTAGGAGACACCAGGGGTGGCATTTAGACATGCAGGATAGGAAGGTGTGTAATATAAACCCTCAGCCACATCTCTTACAGCATTGCAGTTTGGAACATGTAGTCCCCAGGTAAACAGTAGTAACTGGTTGAATATCAGTGACAGAGCCCACAGGCACTTCCATGTCAACTTGCCAACAGTGTTTTTTTCACTCGTCCACATGCCTTGCACATGTAACACATTAAAAATAGAGACACACAGTGAGGCCCCTATTTAAGCGAGGCCTTAGGCGACCGCCTATTTGGCCTAATGGTAGTCGCCTATGCTCATTGATCTAAAGCTTTCTGGTCTGGAAATATTATCCAAGATATCTTGTCAGTACTGTGAGGTCCATTCAATTATTTTAGAAAGGCAAATTTCAGCGAGAGACATGTTTATCTATGCAACGTTTACATAGTAACATAGAAAATGTTTAGTTATAAATATGAGACTCTAAATAAAGAAAAAAACATGAAGAATAAAACACATACCAGAATTGAAATTCTTACTCAAACTTAAAAATGCTTGGATATATGTAGGGGAAATGTGTAGTTTAAACACTACATTCTCCCATAAATGTTGATCAAAAAATGTGAGCCTTTTTTAGGTAAGGAGATGTGGCTTTATTTTAGTTGTCTTTGAAACAGCTTCCTTAAAGTGAGATTTTAAATCCAATAATTTTCTACCGTTTTAGAGGTAGATTATTGTTATTGTGGGTCACGATAATCAATATTGCGACACCGCTAATGTACGCATGTATTACAAATTGATAGTAAGTGCATTTGCTCGAGCACAAAATAAATTAGCATGCATCAGGTATGTATTAGTTAAAACTTAGCATAAAATGTAAGGGTTAAAAATTGTGCACCAAACATAACATAAATATATTAAAATAAAGTGTTACACACATTTATACACTATCTGATAAAAATTATTCATTTAAAAATTAATAAAATGTTTTTTATAAGGGCAAAAAGGTCCATGGTATATGACAGAGTGTTTGAATGTAAAGGGATATATTGTTTTTATTATTATCATTATTATCAGGTATTTGTAGGCTTACATGCTATGGGGTTTAAGGGGATAGCAGTGGAGATAGGAAGGTTAGTGCAGGTTGTATGCATCCCTGAATAGTAGAGTCTTCAGGGAGTGCTTGAAGCTTTCAAAACCATGGAAGAGTCTTGTGGAGCGAGGCAGAGAGTTCCATAAGATGGGAGCCAGTCTAGAAAATTTTTGTAAATGGGAATGTGAGGAGGTAACAAGAGAGGAGGCGAGGAGGAGATCTTGAGCAGAGAGAAGAGGATGGGAGGGAGAGTATCTGCAGACAATGTTTGAGATGAAAGGGGGGGCAGTGCAGTTGAGGGCTTTATGTGTCAGAGTGAGAATTTTGGGTTTAATCCTGGAGGTAAGAGGAAGCCAGTGAAGGGATTGGCAGAGAGGTGCAGCAGATGAAGAGCGACGTGTAAGGAAGCTGAGACTGGCAGAGGCGTTCATTATGGATTGTAAAGGAGCAAGGTGGCAGCTAGGGAGACCAGAGAGGATGGAGTTGCAGTAGTCGAGGTGGGAAAGGATGAGAGAGTGGATTCAAATCTTAGTCGTGTCTTGTGTAAGGAAATGTCTCATTTTAGAGATGTTTTTAAGGTGGAAGTGGCAGACTTTAGCCAAGGACTGAATGTGAGGACTCGGAGTGAAAGATAGATCTGAGTCAAGTGTGGACCCAAGACATCAGGCATGTGGGGTTGGGGTAATGATGGAGTTATCAACAGTTATAGAGAAATGAGGGTGGGGATTTTGGAAGAAGGAGGAGAAATAATGAGCTCAGTTTTGGAAAGATTTAGCTTGAGGTAGTGAGAGGAAATCCAAGATGAGATATGAGAGAGACAGTTAGTGACATGGGTTAGCAAGAAAGGAGATGTCTGCAGAGATGTAGATTTGGGTGTCATCGGCATACAAATGATAATGAAACCTCTGGGACTTTATTAAGGAACCTAATAAGGACGTGTAGATTGAGAAGAGGAGGGGACCGAGGACAGAGCCTTGTGGTACCCCAACAGAAAGAGGTAACAGGGCAGAGGATGCCCCAGAGATGGCTACACTAAAGGTACGGTTAGACAGATAGGAAGAGAACCATGAGCTGTTTTGCAGATGCCACACTAATGGACGGTTTGGAGCAAAAGAGGATAGTTGACAATTTCAAAGGCTGCAGACAGATCAAGGAGGATAAGTAGAGAGAAGTGGCCTTTGGATTTTGCTGTAAGTAGGTTGTTGGTAACCTTAACAATTGCTGTCTCTGTGGATTGTAGGGGGGAAATCCAGATTGCAGAGGGTCAAGGAGGGAGTTTAATGTAAGGAAATGGGATAGACGTGCATATACTAGCTTTTCAAGAAGCTTTGAGGCAAGAGGGAGTAGGGAAATAGGGCGGTAGTTGGATGGGGAGGTTGGATCGAGAAAATGTTTTTTGAAGATAGGTGTGACACGTGCATGTTTAAGAGATGAGGGAAATATACCAGGGCTGAGGGAGGGGTTGAAGATGTGTGTGAGTATAGGGGTAAGGATAGAATAGAGGGAGGGGAGTAGCTGTGAGGGTATGGGGTCGAGGGGACAGGTAGTGAGGTGAAAGGATAGTGTAAGGGCAGAAACTTCTTCCTCTGTAACAGGGGCAAGAAGCTAAATTTAAAAATACACAATTAAATATTGTGTATATCTATATAAAGGTATATATGTTGTGGGCAAAGTCAAATATTGGGTAATCCTAGGATTACACGGGTAAAACGGACATTACCGAAGCAGCTGTGGGTAAAGCCCAATGTATATAAATCCCCCTCAGAGTGCGGAGTCACCACATCAAACATATATAGCGTCTGCATTTAGCCCCCATGAATGAATGGATACTTTATCCAGACTTGTGTTGTCTAGGCTGACTTGGAATCCTGTCCACCAAATTAATGCAGCGTGAAGAAACTAATTGTGGTGTCCAGTCTATGAGCCTTTTTATCAAAGCGTCAACTGTGCTGTATTCGCTGGCACCAATAAGCTTGCCTAACATCGCCTAACATCGCTGCCGTGGACCTGAATACGCTCTCCATAGTTACCAAAAAAGCTGTCAAAAAGCTGCGTTTCAAGTACGGGGCGATGAGCAGCGGACTGTTGTTAACTAACAGTCATCGATCTCGCTGCTCTTCTGCTTTTTGACAGCTTTATTTATATACTGTCACTAAACACTGCCACTATACTAAACTGTTTAACCCCTATACCGCCGGACCCAGCCGCAACTAAACCCCTATACCGCTGCTCCCGGAGCCCACTGCCACTCTAATAAAGTTATTAACCCCTAAACCGCCACTCCCGGAGCCCACCGCCACCTACAATATACTTATTAACCCCTAATCTGCCACCCCCATACCGCCACCACCTACATAAAGTTATTAACCCCTAAACCGCCAGCCCCCACATCGCCATAAACAAAATTAAACTATTAACCCCTAAACCTAACAACCCGCTAACTTTATATTAAATATTAACTCATCCCTATCTTATAATCAATTTAAACTTACCTTTAGAATTAAATTAAACTATATTAAACTAATAATTAACCTACCCTAACTATTATACTAAAATTACATTAAACTATTAATTAATCTACCCTAACTATTATACTAAAATTACATTAAACTATATTAAACTAATAATTAATCTATCCTAACTATTATACTAAAATTACATTAAACTATATTAAACTAATAATTAATCTACCCTATCTATTATACTACAATTACATTAAACTATATTAAAATAAAAAATAATCTAACCTAACTTTTATACTAAAATTACATAAAACTACAAATTAATATAACTATATTATATATTTAAACACCTAGCCCTACTCAAATAATTTAAATCTACACTAAAAAATTACTAAGTTACCAAAAACTAACAACTAAGTTTCCAAAAATAACTAACACTAAGTTACACAAAAAAATAAACACTAAGTTACAAAAAAGAAAAAAGAAATTATCAACACTTTAACCTAATTACACCTAATCTTAGAGCCCTATGAAAATAAAAAAGCCCCCCCAAAATAAAAAAACCCATAACCTACAATAAACTACAAATAGCCCTTAAAAGGGTCTTTTGCGGGGCATTGCCCCAAAGAAATCAGCTCTTTTACCTGTAAATAAAAAATACAAATACACCCCCAACAGTAAAACCCACCACCCACACAACCAACCCCCCAAATAAAAAGCTAACTAAAAAAAACTAAGCTCCCCATTGCTCTGAAAAGGGCATTTGGATGGGCATTGCCCTTAAAAAGGCATTTAGCTCTATTGCAGCCCAAGTCCTAATCTAAAACTAAAATCCACCCAATACACCCTTAAAAAATCCTAACGCTAAACCCAGAAGATTTACTTACAGTTTTGAAGATCTGACATCCATCCTCCAAGAAGCCGGGAGAAGTCCTCATCGAAGCGGCCAAAGTCTTCATCCAAGCCTGCAGAAGTCTTCATCCAGACGTCATCTTCTATTTTCATCCATCCGACGCAGAGCATCCTCTTCTTTCTGATGACTACCGATGAATTAAGGTTCCTTTAAATGACGTCATCCAAGATGGCGTCCCTTAGATTCCGATTGGCTGATAGAATTCTATCAGCCAATTGGAATTAAGGTTGAAAAAATCCTATTGGCTGTTGCAATCAGCCAATAAGATTGAGCTTTCATCCTATTGGCTGATCCAATCAGCCAATAGGATTGAGCTGACATTCTATTGGCTATTCCAATCAGCCAGTAGAATGCAAGCTCAATCCTATTGGCTGATTGCAACAGCCAATAGGATTTTTTCAACCTTAATTCCGATGAATGAAAGTTCCTTTAAATCAGAATCTAAGGGATGCCATCTTGGATGACGTCATTTAAAGGAACTTTCATTCATCGGTAGTCGTCGGAAAGAAGAGGATGCTCCACATCGGATGTCTTGAAGATGGAGCCGGTCCGCGCCGGATGGGTGAAGATAGAAGATGCCATTTGGATGAAGACTTCTGCAGGCTTGGATGAAGACTTCGGCCGCTTCGATGAGGACTTCTCCCAGCTTCTTGGAGGATGGATGTCGGATCTTTAAAACTGTAAGTAAATCTTCTGGGGTTAGTGTTAGGATTTTTTAAGGGTGTATTGGGTGGGTTTTAATTTTAGATTAGGACTTGGGCTGCAATAGAGCTAAATGCCCTTTTAATGGCAATGCCCATCCAAATGCCCTTTACAGGGCAATGGGGAGCTTAGGTTTTTTTAGTTAGCTTTTTATTTGGGGGGTTGGTTGTGTGGGTGGGGGGTTTTACTGTTGGGGGTGTATTTATATTTTTTTATTTACAGGTAAATGAGCTGATTTCTTTGGGGCAATGCCCCGCAAAAGGCCCTTTTAAGGGCTATTTGTAGTTTATTGTAGACTAGGGGTTTTTTTTATTTTGGGGGGGGGGCTTTTTTATTTTCATAGGGCCTTAGATTAAGTGTAATTAGTTTAAAGCTTTGATAATTTCTTTTTTCTTTTTTGTAACTTGGTGTTTATTTTTTTGTGTAACTTTTATAACGTTTGTTATTTTTGGTAACTTAGTTGTTAGTTTTTGGTAACTTAGTAATGTATTAGTGTAGATTTAAATTATTTGAGTAGGGTTAGGTGTTTAAATATATAATATAGTTATTTTAATTTGTAGTTTTATGTAATTTTAGTATAAAAGTTAGGTTAGATTAATTTTTATTTTAATATAGTTTAATGTAATTGTAGTATAATAGTTAGGGTAGATTAATTATGAATATAATATAGTTTAATGTAATTTTAGTATAATAGGGTAGATTAATTAATGGTTTAATATAGTTTAATGTAATTTTAGTATAATAGTTAGGGTAGGTTAATAATTTGTTTAATATAGTTTAATTTAATTCTAAAGGTAAGTTTAAATTTATTATGATAGGGATGAGTTAATATTTAATATAAAGTAAGCGGGTTGTTAGGTTTAGGGGTTAATAGTTTAATTTAGTTTATGGCGATGTGGGGGGCTGGCGGTTTAGGGGTCAATAACTTTATTTAGTTGTGGTGGGGTCCGGGTGCGGCAGAATAGGGGTTAATAACTTTATGTAGGTGGCGGCAGTGTCGGGGTGGCACATTAGGGGTTAATAAGTATAATGTAGGTGGCGGCGGTGTTGGGGCCGCAGCTTAGGGGTTAATAAGTATAATGTAGGTGGCAGTGGTGTCGGGGCAGCAGCTTAGGGTTTAATAAATATAATGTAGGTGGCAGCGGTGTCGGGACGGCAAATTAGGGGTTAATAAGTATAATTTAGGTGGCGGCGGTGGCGGGGCAGCAGATTAGGGGTGTTTAGACTCAGGGTTTATGTTAGGGTGTTAGATGTAAACATATATTTTATTCTCCCATAGGAATCAATGGGATATCGGGCAGCAGCGAACATGAGCTTTCGCTGCTTTCAGACTCCCATTGATTCCTATGGCATCCGCCGCCTCCAGGTACGCTGGGCCGGAAAAGTGGCGAGCGTATCTGGTAGATTTTTGTTAACTTTCAAAAGTAGTCATAAAGTGCTGAATTTGCATTCGGAACATCTGTAGTGACGTAAGAATCGATCAGTGTCGGACTGAGACCGGCGGATCGTATGTTACATCACAAAATTCTACTTTTGCCGGTCTATAGGCTTTGATAACTAAGGGGAATCAAACTTTCCACAATTATGCTGCGGAATTCCAACGTATTTGCAGTTGACGACTTGATAAATAGGCCCCTATGGGTTAAAGCTGTTGTGATATCCAAAATCCTGAGCGAGATTACATATGCGGCGTCGCCAGTTTTTAGTCCGGTATTGCTATCACATATAAATGCGGCGCATAGATTTCACCTGTCGCCCGCTAATTTTACTCCCATAAACTAACATAGAACCGCATTGCAAATTAGTATCATATATTCAGCACAAGGACTTACACCACGAAAATGGAGAAATTTTATTCCATTTTCACCTCGCCAGACATAGGCAGGCGCAGCAAGCCTTGTGCTGAATATATAAGTACTGTAACTCCCTGGAAGTTCTAACTAACACCTAACACATGCGCAATATCTACCTGTCAACTGTCATCTGCCACCGCAATAACTAAATAAAATCTATTAACCCCTAATTCGACAACCCGCACATCGCAATCTAAATAATAAATGTATTAACCTCTAATCCACCATCCCCCACATCGCAAACTGCCTAATAAATGTATTAACCCCTAATCTGCCATCCACCCACATTGCAAACTGCCTAATAAATGTATTAACCCCTAATCCGCCATTCCCCCACATCACAAACTGCCTAATAAAGTGATTACCCCTAAACCGCCATCCACCACAACGCAATAAACCTAATAAACCTATTAACACCTAATCCGCTAACCCCCCACAACCAACGCAATAGGATGTGAGCTACTTAAATCCTATTGGTTGATTTGAACAGCCAATATGATTTCAGTAGCTCTCATCCTATTAGCTGATTTGAAAATTTAAGCCAATAGGAATGTAAGGTACCCCAAATATAAAACGGGTACCTCGCATTTAATCCTCATTGTGCATTGAAGATCGTACAAAGAGGATCCTCCACTTTGGATGGCTCCACGGCCGGCGCCCCTGCTCTGCGGTCACCTCCGCTCCACGCCGCCTTCTCCCTGGATGAAGATAGAAGAGGTTATTCGTGCTGGAAGATGTCACCACATGGAAGAAGAACTTCACCGGCTGGAAGAAGACCTTCTCCGCCGGACTTCAGGAACGGTAAATACCTATTTGGGGGTTAGATTTAGACTTTTTTATTTTTTAGGGTGTCTTTATTTTTTAGATTAGGGATTTTTTTATTTTCATGGGCAGCAAAAGAGCTGATTGCCCATACAAATGCTAATTAGGGGCAATGGGTAGCTTAGGTTTTTTTAGTGTTAGGTTTTTATTTATTTTCGGGGGTTTGGTGGGTGGGGGAGTTTTACTGTTAGTATTTTTTTATGTAAAAGAGCTGATTAACTTAGGGCAATGCCTACAAAAAGTCCTTTTAATGGCTATTTGTTGTTTAGTTTAAATTAAGGGTGTGTTTATTTTGAGGGGCTTTTTTATTTTCATAGGGGTATTAGATTAGGTTTAATTTTTTATTTTTGATAATTTGGTTTATTTGTTTCTGTAATTTTAGACATTTGAGAGAGAGTGTGAGAGAGTGTATGTGAGAGAGAGTGTGTGTGAGAGAGAGTGTGTGAGAGAGAGTGTGTGTGTGTGAGAGAGTGTGTGTGAGAGAGTTCAGTATAATGGCACTGGAATGGCAAGCAAGCAGAAAACTGACAGGGCATATTTTTATGTTTTTGAGTCAGGGTTGGCTGAGAACAAAAGTGAAATTTCCATACTATTTGAGGGACACATAAATCAACCGATAAAGACATTGGGCTGTAGTTGAGCTATAAATTTAATGTGCGCCCGTAAATGGTCAAACCCATAGTTTATGGGTACACGTTAGATAACCAGCCATTACAATTGGCTGGTTAAGGATACTGCAAGCTTGCGGTAGCTATTAGCGCTCCCTAAAATAAGGTCAGACCTCTGGTTAATTTTAAAAATGTCCCCAAATTTCCCCCAAAATGCAGTGTAGTGTACCTTAATAAAAAACAAAACAAATAGTAGCATATTTATTTTTTAAAAAAATAACTGCACAAAGCTGTTATAAGGGGTTAAAGTGAGCGGATGTGGGCTGTTAGAAAAAATACGTCACTGAAAAGTGCCTTTACATTAAGGTCTATGGGTACTGTGATAAAACTGCAAATATATATGTATATGAATTTATACATATATATTTATGTGTTAATATGTGTATATACCAGGGTTCTTCAAACCATGGTCGCAAGCCACTACTGGGTCACATTACCGTGTTAACTGTGTCCCAAACACCAGAAGCATTGTTCCTTTTAAGCCAGGCATGACTTCTATTATTTTTTTTTAAAGGGTTTAATTGTCAGTGTGCACAGTCTACTGTCAATCTAAGTAGTTACTGTGGGCTACAGCAGCGTAGTTGTCTCCATGCTATAACAGCAAGGGGAGGTCCTGGAATAACACAGCTAGGCAGTGTCTTGCTCATATTATTACTTATGTGAAGTGGCTATGAGCAAATTTGAGAAGTTTTCAAGATTCAGGGTACTGTGAGAAATAAAGAAGTGAGTAGTCCTATATTATCCAAATTGCTATGTAACAGAGAAAGGCTGCAAGTCTATTTAGGAACATTTCTCCATGCACGCTGTGTAATTGCTATTACTAGTCATTAACTTTTCGGTGCACTGATGGTGCCTTAGCATTTGGACAGGTACATACATTTTGGTTTCCTGGTCTTCTTACATTGTCCCCTATATTGTGTGTGTAATATTGAAAATGTGTTAATTTTAGCATTCAGTCAAAAATGAATGCACGTGCATTTATTAATGTGTACAATGATATTGATATCCTTTTGCTATAGAACAGGTTATTTTATTTCAAAGCATTTATTTTGAGAACACAGTATGACATTGTGTACTATATCAGCAGGAAGAACTACATTGTTGTCTACAAATATTTTGCATGAATATATTTTCTTTCTGCACTGTAAGATTAACGCTCATTTTAACTAGCAATTTTGCATACATTTTTAGATACATATTTTGACTTAAATTAAAGCTTTGGATTGTTTTTCCATATTATGCTTGTTAGCTTGGGCGTAACATTATTGCTACTAAAACGTTTACTTGTATTATTAATTAAAACCAGTTAAAGATTGGCGTATGGGGTTAGGCATTAGGCATAGGTGGGTATATGGGCAATTTGCAATTAACTGTGGCTTGATTGAGATAAAAGTAAAGTGACTTTTTCTCATCCTACATTTTTTAATATGATTTTACAGCAATATATATCATTTACCCCCAAAATAAAAGCATATGACCAACCGCTAGTAAATATAATATACACATGACCCATTATGTAGTCCTATAATTAAAAAAAAAAAGAACAATAGCGCACAGAAGTGGAAATATAGGGAAAAAAAAAAGAAAGAAAAAAGCTCATAGGAGTTCTAGACCACCCTATCCAGCACCTGGGTAATTTTTTGCTAAATACAAAAAACAAATATAAGAGGCAGAGATTCACAAGGGCTTATACACAATAATGTATTAATTTATTAATAAAAATATGAAGAACCAAGATAGCAGCTGCCTAGAACTAGTTTGAATTACTGGCCAGCTTAAAAGCAGTAATATTATAACTGGTGATGTCAGCCAACACGAGTCCATTATAAATCCTATATTTCAGGATATTAACGCCTCATGGGGGTTACCGTTCTGTATAAAAGTATGTGGACAGTGCTGCAGTTCATATAAATAATATTGCACATGAGCTTGCAAAGTCCATAAATGTCAGTTCATGTAAATAACACTGCACATAAATTTCCAAAGTTCCAAAACAGTCTTGTAATGGGAGTTAGCTCTTCCTGTGGCAGCCCTACCACACCACATTCCACTAGCAGTATCAGTAACGGTATCAGTAACGGTATCCACATCCTTTCCTCGCATCCCCAAGAGTGCCGTCAATTACCTGCATCAAGGGTCTGTGGCTATCTGTATGGCACCTGCAACTCAACCAATAATGGTCTCATCAATTATCCGGTCACCAAGTACAAAACAGAGGCTTAGCTGTTAAACCCTGTTCTCTTCCTTATTAATTTGAACACAGAAAGTTAAAGATATCTTAACTCCTAGTAGGGGGCGCTCACATGCACAAAGCAAATTAAATCAACGCAATAAAAAATACACAACCCAAACTCCCAAAATATAGAGGCTAATCTAATTAAAGTCCCGATACCCACCAAAAATGGGAATGATCCAACTATCACAGTGACCTCTGTCTTCTGTATATCCAATATGATTCTTCCTTCCTATACTTAAATAAAAAACGCTCCACTCTTCAAACACCCTCAGTGTAAAAGCTTCTAGAATATACAAAAAATACCTTTACCTGATGAAACAGCGTTTAGATGTGCCGATAAACATGTTGCAGAACCTTGAGAGGGTGAGCTATCATACCCTCGCTCAATACTCAGTTCATTTGTACATCTTTTTTATGTATTGTTTTTTAATAAATCACATTTGTTTTAACTTTGAACCGCCTCACTGCAATTGAGCCAGAGCCACCTACCTGGGTTTGTACAGATACTTGGGATTCCGGTGTTCCTGTAGTCTGGAGTTCAGCAAGCTGGATTGATGGGAATATCCAGCGTGTGTCTTATAGCACTATGGGGTGCTTGATCCAAATGTGAGTACCCTGTATCAGAGTCATCATATTGTTTTTTATCCATTGAATTGTCAGGATTTTTTCCTTGCTTTGTTTCCCATGTGCTGCTGGCAGCCATTTTGCTCACCTTTTCTTGCTGAATCTGGTGCAGAGTGTGTGATGCTGCTCATTTCCTGCATGCCCTCTTATGGCCAGGCTTTGTTTGCCATGTGCTGCTGGCAGCCATTTTGCTCACCTTTTCTTGCTGAATCTGGTGCAGAGTGTGTGATGCTGCTCATTTCCTGCATGCCCTCTTATGGCCAGACTGTTGTACATCATCCTTGTGAGACAGGTTGAAGTCTCAGAATTGTGATGTCATCACTTATTATTTAAAGGGCCTCTGTTCAGTATGCTTTGCCCTTGCGTTGTCTCAGACCTGTTTGTGAGTTCCTGTGTATTACCTGGCTTGTCTGACGTCTCTTCTGGTTCCTGATCCCTGGCTTGTTCCTTACTTTGCTGTTCTCCTAGTTCCTGATTCCGGCCTGTCTGACTACTCGCTTTGGTTCCTGACTCGGCTGACTAACAGCTCCGGTTTTGACTCCTGGCTTGTTATTTGACTTGTATACTTTTTATTATTTTTGTTATTAATAAAGGTGTGATTATTTTTGCACTTCTCATCTCAGTCTGATTCCTGGCACCCTGACATGAATGATACACACATGCGGCACCTCTTTTTTTTGTTTATTCTAGAAGCTCTTCCATAATAGCGGCGACAAGCATCTCATCCATTGCACGGTGTAAGGACTGCATCCGGCTACAAATATTGTCACTAGTCCACTGCCCTATATTTGCTAAAGGAGGCTCTGCCCCTTAGGGTTTCTAAAATGCTAAGAAATATACAGTGTTACCTTGTAATCAACTTTTGCTATAATTATTTTCAATGTTAATAGTTATTTACCTCTAAGAGGGAGATTTAAGACAGTGCTACTAAACAAATGAATATTTAATATGTTCAATATATTTTGATTTTTTTTATAAAAAAGAGCCAAATATACAATAGCATAAAAAATTACATTATAAAATAAATAGAAAGTGCTGAGTAAAAAGCTGAAAGGTATCAGTGCAAATATCACCTTTTTACTTAGCATTTTCTACTTATTTTTTAATGTATACATTTTTTATGCTATTGTATATATATATATATATATATATATATATATACATACATACAACACACAGAGATTGTCCAGCACTCACTTACAAGCTCTCATCTAAGATTAAAAGCAAAAATAGAAGGGTTAGTTACCACATCTGGCCACATAGGACAAGCCCAGGTACCAAGTCAAGGTCCCTTCCAAAACCTTGGTCCCTAAACCGGCCAAATAATGCATGCACTCAACAACACAAACTGGGAACAAGTGAAGGGTGCACAAGCTTATGTAATCCCCCTAGACATATACAAAACATGGAAGGGGACTGCACTTTCAGACCGGACTGGGTACACATCCCATGATCCTGCAACATGCTCAGCCCTGGGTGCTCAATGGCACTCACAAGAAGCTGTACTGTCCCCAGAGTCACAGGCAGTTAACCCCAGACAGGTCTGGGTGCAAGGCCCATAGGGAAAATTACAAAACAAATTAATACAACACACAGAGAAAGTCCAGCACTCATTTACAAGCTCTTAGCTAAGATTAAAAGCAAAAATAGAAGGGTTAGTTACCGTATCTAGTCTGAGAGTGCAGTCCCCTTCAGTGTTTTGTATATATAAATATATATATATATTTTATTTCTTTTTTAAATTAAAATTTTCAAACTATATATCAAATGTATTTATAAATATACATACAGTATACATATTTAGACATGTAAGTATCTCCATGTTAAAGTCCTTTGCATGCCTTTTTTTTCAAGTTGCAGTAATCATTCGTAAATCACATTTGCCCTGGCATGTTCCCATTTACTTTCAACTCACAATACGAGCAATATTTTACTTGCACACAAACGGGGGGAACCCAAAATAGCTTGAACGCAAACATTAGCGCTCCTCTCTTAATCTTGCCATAAGTTCAATTGTTCTAGCACTACTCTATCATTTATATTGAAGTCATCATCAGAATTTTTTATTTGGCCTTGATGTTCTTTATGGTTTACAAAGTATGAAAAAGGCGCCAACAACTATCCCTAAAGCCCAGTTCAAAATATACTACTCCTCCCTAGCAGTGAATTCAAAGAAACACCCTATTAAAGTGAAGGTCAATTTTGATGAATTAGTGCCCAGTTTTTAATAATCCTATTAAAAACAAGGGCACTGTAATTCATCAAAATTGACATTTCACTCTTTTTCTTCAAAAACTTACCTTTTCATTCTGGCAGCCGCTCCAGCGATTCCCACGGCCATTGAAAGCCTCTGCAGACGTCAGAAATGACGAATCTTGCTTCCTCCAATCACGGCTTCCCCACCGGATTCATCATTTTGGACTGCGAAGACGGCTTGCGACGGGCGGAGGAAGTGCTGGAGCGGCTGCCAGGATTAAAAGGTAAGTTTTTGAAGAAAACGAGTGAAATGTCAATTGATAGGATTATTAAAAACCGGGCACTAATTCATCAAAATTGACCTTCACTTTAAAGAAATAGGAAAAAAGAATGCTCTTTCTGCACATCAAATCATTTAATACAACATTAAAATATAACTTTTACTTATGATTACATAAAATGACAGCCTCAATAATAATACGAGTACACTATTGTAGCGTGCCAGAAGAAAATTAAAACCACAACTCCGTGGGGTATACTTGTTACATTTGCAACAATGTTGCTGGGTCCTGTATTTATCCGGATGGGTAATATATTGGAGGGAAAAAGGGGGCAACAACAGTTTGTTAAGGAAAGTCTCTATTTAGGATTAGTGTCCTGTATTGACCTATATTAGGGTAGAGTAATCACTTGTTTGTATGATAGTGCCCTTCCCATCCTTCCCCCCATACCAGATGATAACCAACAGAGTGCTATTAAAAAACGGATGCACCTGACGCGGTTGCGTTTCACTATACGCTTCCTCAGAGGGACTCCCCCAAGATTCCAATCGAAGCATGAGGGTACTAAGGGGAGGAGGCAAATGTTTCCCTGAATTTTTGCTCCTTTTATCTAAATATAAACACCCACTTGAGTTACTCTTTTAAAGTATTGAGAAACCATTTTTAAAATCATGTGCAGCTCATGTATACAGCAAACAGTTCTTTCCTGCCGCACATGTTGCCACTAATATTATTTTATTTGTTGCACTTTACCCTTTTGCTCTTTTCCTTGAGAAATTTCTGCAAGTGGAATGCTTCTACAATCAGAAATATTAAGAAAATGAATATGACATATATGCATTTTATGTTATATTTATGTATGTACATACTGTATGTGTGCAAGCTATAAAAACGTTTGTCAAAAAAGATCTCTACCTCAAATCTATCAGTACTTTTATTTTCAAATCTATCAGTACTTTTATTTTCAAATCTATCAGTACTTTTATTTCAGAAGTGACCCTCATGAGAATACACCTTAAAGGAACACAAAAGTCAGAATTAAACTTTCATGATTCAGATAGAATACTCAATTGTAAATAACTTGCAATTCACTTCCATTATGAAAATGCACACAATTGTTTTATATGCACACTTTCTAAATCACCAGTTCCTACTGAGCATGTGAAAGAACCCCCCGTAAATACATATATGCATTTTGTGATTGGCTGATGGCTGTCAAATGATGCAGAGGAAGGGAAATTTGTCATTAAGAAATTGCTCCCGCAAACTTGTTCACCGGGATCGCAGAAAGTATCTGCTCGTGCAACGCCGCCCATACTGTCACTGTCCATATGGTACGCTAGTAGTGGATGTCAATCACCCAGGGCGAACGTGTCCGGGGTGATTTTAATCCGCCAGCTAAGAGCTGGTGTAAAGGTTTGTAAGTAGCAGTCTGATGAACACTGCTTCTTAACTATAGGCTATGCGAGTCTGCATCGAAAGGCCTGTCATGAATTATCTGTGACACAATAGACTCCATGTTGTTTCTTTATTAGGCCTACTTGTGACCCAGCTATTATGGCATTGAATATTGTTTTTCTAAATCTTGCTGACTGAGACGTTTTATATCATCAGTATATCAGTATATTTTTCATTAGGCAAAAATTTGCCTAGTTTATTCACTAAAGCTCCAGTTTGTCACTTATTTCTGTAAACAAATGCAACTTATAACCTTGATTGTAGTCTAGGAATGTTGGGGGAAAACATATATAAAATTGGTATTTTTCCAGAATTTTTCCCTATACTGCGAAAACATCAATATTTAATCTAATTAATTCTTTGTTAATTTGTGATTAATAGATTATAATTAATGACTCCTCCAAGGATAATCGCATATGGAGTTGGTGAATTTGTAATTATCTACAAAGGTCTGAAACTACTTGGATTATAATTTTTGGATTATAATTGCTGAGGCTGTCTTAGACTATTCAAACATACGTTCTAACGCCTTGACTCCTAATTACAAGGGGAGAATTTATTTAATTTTGGTGAAGTATGAAATTAGCTAACTTTAAATATTAAAGGGACGCTAAACCCAAATATTGATATTTGTGATTTAGATAGAGCATGCAATTTTAAGCAACTTTCTAATTTACTCCTATTATTAATTTTTCTTCATTCTCTTGATATCTTTATTTGAAAAAGAAGGCATCTAAGCTAAGGAGCCAGCCGATTTTTGGTTCAGATCCTGGACAGCATTTGTTTAGTGGTGAGTGAATTTATCCACCAATCAGCAAGAACAACCCAGGTGGTTCACTAAAATGGGCGGCATCTAAACTTACTTTCTTGCTTTTCAAATAAAGATACCAAGAGAATGAAGAAAATTTGATAATAGGAGTAAATTAGAAAGTTGCTTACGATTGCATGCTCTATCTGAATTCTGAATCACAAAAGCAAAAATTAGGGTTCAGTGTCCCTTTAATACTGATATAATTTACATCTCACATTTATTTAAAATTTCTATTTTTATTTAATCAGGTAAAATAATCAATTGTCTTTTTGTAGTTTAATGTCTCTGATAATTCCTGTCACCTGGTCTTATGTGTCGACAATAACGCTGGGTGAATTATAAATTGTAATAAATTATCTTCTGGTTTGCCATGATTATTAGTTTACCTGATTTTTTTCAATTATCCTAAGAAGTTTAGGTACAAAATATTTAGTTGCTGTTGTTGAGCTATTTTGTGCTGTTGTTTTGAAATGTGCAATATAATCATCTTTGTAGTTCAGATTTTTTTCAATTCAATATTTTGCTTTCATGATAATTGAAGTTATTGCATATTTGCTTTAATCTGTTATTTTAGGATTATAGTTTATTTCTTTGAATGTGTCTTTACTGTATTGCTACTATTAAACGCTGATTATTTTCTAATTGAAATCTTCTAAATAAAGCCATTTTTGTTTATTCATTTGGTGTCGGTATAATTGATAGACTTAAAGCAACTAAAAGGATTCAGGTTTTATGTTTATTATCTTTAATAAGTGATATCATCAAGGGTTTTATTAAATTACACACATTTCTCCTAGAAAACTGGTGCACATAATACACTTTCCATAGGTGAGGATAATATTCATAACAGGCCTCAGAAGCGTCATACTCAGCCAGATAAATGAAGCTCTAAGTGCTTTCAAATTGTCTTTTTAATGTGCATTAGTTCATAATGCAATTCTACGGCATCTAATGGTCATTTAATGGGTGAATTTAAAAGAAAAAACAGCTTTTTGTTTCTTTGAAAAATTGTCTTTCTGTGTTGCAAAATAAACATTTGTTATTCTTTTGTAAGGTGTGTTACTGTCCACCAATAGGGCTGTTGAAAACTTACTTATGATCCGAAGAGTTTCCAAGGACCAGCTGTGTACAGATACAATACGCCATACCAGTTCATTTCAAAATATACAGATTTAACTTTGTATGCAAACAATCTTTATATAGATATTTTAATAATTTCCTTTTATATAAATATTGTCAGGAAGATGCTGACATGATTAACAGTGATATTAAAATGCTGCAGTTTTTAATGCTGACATGTTCCTGTCTTATACAAGGCAAGCAAGAGGTTAACTGTGGGTCCTTTTTAAACTCATGCATCCCATCCGAGAAAGGCAATGAGAAATGTCGTTAGGTATGTGATATAATTATACCTTTCTCTTCTTTTTCTCTTTCTCTCTTGTTATCTCTCTCTATATAAATATACAGTATCTCACACAAGTGAGTACACCCCTCACATTTTTGTAAATATTTTATTATATCTTTTCATGTGAAAACACTGAAGAAAAGACACTTTGCTACAATGTAAAGTAGTGAGTGTACAGCCTGTATAACAGTGTCAATTTGCTGTCCCCTCAAAATAACTCAACACACAGACATTAATGTCTAAACCGTTGGCAACAAAAGTGAGTACACCCCTAAGTGGAAATGTCCAAATTGGGCCCAAAGTATCAATATTTTGTGTGGCCACCTTTATTTTCCAGCACTGCCTTAACCCTCTTGGTCATGGAGTTCACCAGAGCTTCACAGGTTGCCACTGGAGTCCTCTTCCACTCCACCATTACGACATCACAGAGCACTCCCCCACCTTCCGTTTGAGGATGCTCCACAGATGCTCAAAAGGGTTTAGGTCTGGAGACATGCTTGGCCAGTCCATCACCTTTAACCTCAGCTTCTTTAGCAAGGCTGTGGTCGTCTTGGAGGTGTGTTTGGGGTCGTTATCATGTTGGAATACTGCCCTGCGGCCCAGTCTCCGAAGGGAGGGGATCATGCTCTGCTTCATTATTTCACAGTACATGTTGGCATTTATGGATTCCTCAATGAACTGTAGCTCCCCAGTGCCGGCAGCACTCATGCAGGCACAGACAACGACACTCCCACCATCATGCTTGACTGTAGGCAAGACACACTTGTCTTTGTACTCCTCACCTGGTTGCCGCCACACACTCTTGACACCATCTGAACCAAATAAGTTTATCTTGGGCTCATCGGACCACAGGGCATGGTTCCAGTAATCCATGTCCTTAGTCTGCTTGTCTTCAGCAAACTGTTTGCGAGCTTTCTTGTGCATCATCTTTAGAAGAAGCTTCTTTCTGGGATGACAACCATGCAGACTAATTTGATGCAGTGTGCGGTGAATGGTCTGAGCGCTGACAGGCTGACCCCCCACCCCTCCAACCTCTGCAGCAATGCAGGCAGCACTCATACATCTATTTTTCAAAGACAACCTCTGGATAGGATGCTGAGCACGTGCACTCAAGTTCTTTGGTCGACCATGGGAAGGCATGTTCTGAGTGGAACCTGTCCTGTGAAACTACTGTATGGTCTGGCCCACCGTGCTGCAGCTCAGTTTCAGGGTCTTGGCAATCTTCTTATAGCCTAGTCCATCTTTATGTAGAGCAACAATTCTTTTTTTTCAGATCCTCAGAGAGTTCTATGCCATGAGGTGCCATGTTGAACTTCCAGTGACCAGTATTAGAGAGTGTGAGAGCGATAACACCAAATTTGACACACCTGCTCCCCATTCACACCTGAGACCTTGTAACACTGGCGAGTCACATGACACCGGGGAGGGAAAATGGCTAATTGGGCCCAATTTGGACATTTCCACTTAGGGGTATACTCACTTTTGTTGCCAACGGTTTAGACATTAATGTCTGTATGTTGAGTTATTTTGAGGGGACAGCAAATTTACACTGTTATACAGGTTGTACACTCACTACTGTACATTGTAGCAAATTGTCATTTCTTCAGTGTTGTCACATGAAAAGATATAATAAAATATTTACAAAAATGTGAGGGGTGTACTCACTTTTGTGAGATACTGTATATGTGTCTGTATATGTGTATATATATGTGTGTATGTATATGTGTATATGTGTATATATATATATATCTATGGGCAGCAAGATTTTGAAGGGAGCAGAACCTTCTAAGAGGCATTTTTATCACATGATTTTCACACCTATATTTTTCAAAAGCCAAATATTTATTATAGGGACATTAAACACCTCTTGCTTTTGAGTAAACAATACACTTGTCCCACACTCCAAAGAGAGGCCAAAAAACAAATTCTTTAAAGCAGTTTTGAAAAATGTTGTTAATCAAATAGATGTTTTGCAACAATTTTGGCCTCTCTATGGAATGTGCAACAAGTACCATTTTTTACAGAAAATTAAAGGGTGTTTAATATTCCTGTTTACTACAAATGAATGCTCCCTAGTTGTTTAATATGAGTACCTAACCCCACTATAATTTCCAGGCACCCAGCTGTGAGAAATATATGAGGCAAATATGAATTAAAATATTGTTAAGGGGTGGAATGTTATTAGGGAGGGTGAAGATTTCCCAGTGCCTAGAGCAGCACAAAAATGTAATTAATCACTTTATATTCTAACTTGTAAGCTCTATTGAGCACAACTTAATTCCTTCTCTATTAAAATACTTTGTTGTATATTTTTTTTTTTTTTTAAAAAGTGGCAACAATACACGGGCAAAGCTTAGAGGGAAGGGGCCTTTGATCCAGGGAGAAAGAGAGGCAAATGTTTAAGTAGTGCCTGTTGCTTGGAGGTGGGACTTAAGAGCACTTGAGAGGCTGATTGGAAGAGGAGCAGGTCATTTTCATAATTTCTTTCTTTGACAGCATCTCTTTACTGCATCTCCTTGTTGTTTTGTATTTCCCCCAGCAAAGTGTTTGACTTTTGTCGCAGTGTGGGGAGGTGATGCTATTCCTCCTTCTGTTCATGCATCTTGATCATGGCCATTGGTAGTAATACGTTTTGCAGGTGTCCACCGGGTATTGACAAACTTCAACAGAAGAGCAAAGAAATAAAGTTAAAAGTCCACTTTATTAATTACATGTAAAATCGTCAAGATCACAGCATACAGAACTCCAAACAGCTGACATGTTTCCTGCCTTAACGGGACTTCATCAGAGCTGTTATACATGTGTGTTACGTGAATATTTAACGGCAAAGGGTTTGTTGACAACAACCAATCAAATTCCTTGTCACTAATTCCATATATATTTACAAAATTATTATAAATCCAACTTCAACATAATGCATACACACATCGTACAAGGTAAAAAATATTACATAGTAAAGAGGAAAAAGGTAACAATTAAAATAAAATTGTTGTTATATATATTGAGTTATATCGCCCATAGTAAGCAACTGAAGACTCATTGTGTTACGACAGAATTAAGAAATTGTATGTCATATTTATATTAAAATAATTATCCTTATATTCTTGTATACATCAGACATTAACAACCTTAATAATGCAGCTGAAAAAAATAACCTCTTACCTATACTGAGTGCGAATTTTCTAAATGTAGCAGTGCGCAACTAAATAATGACCTTAATGTAAAAGACAAATACTATTGTTATCAAATACAGAATTATAGTTGTACAATGATCCTTCAGATGCTTGCCTCTATATATATATATATATATATATATATATATATATATATATATAAATGATCCAAGCAAATGCACTCTCAGGTCTTTTCAATAGGTTCTTTTAATGGAACGTTTTCGGGGTTCACAACCACTTCAACCCCCGAAAACGTTCCATTAAAAGAACCTATTGAAAAGACCTGAGAGTGCATTTGCTTGGATCATTTATATTACTTATTTCTGCACCCAGGCGGTTGATACTTGGAGGGTAGAGCTGGAAATTGTTTGCATATTATATATATATATATATATATATATATATATATATATATATATATAAATATATAGATATTACAATGTTAGTCCATAATGGTAACATCAACCCCAATGATATTGTTACATATTAATGTTATATATTACATACTGTATAGTACAAGTATCATGACAAAATAGAGGCACAATCAAGATATATGTTTGTTTATAAAAGACAAATACTATCAACAAAATACAAATAAATTTGACTGTACATCTAGCTACATGACGGTTATATTGATCTAGATAAGGACATTCAAATAAGGACAGAGTGGTTATTAGAAAAAATGTCAAACTTTACATTATTAATCCTAACCTATTTCAATGTATAGCGGTCAACTCAGATCTCTTATAATAATCAATATTCATAGCGCTCAGCAAACCAAATACAATATCAATACTATAACAAAAGGAGACAAACAAATTATCCCCATATATACAGAACAAATAATTGCATTCTGATACATATGTAGATTTCATTCGGAAACTATGAGAAATATAGCTTGTGGGCTGTTAGATCTATTTGTTTACCCATCATCTATAAACAACTTTATGTAACTATTTTATTGATGCCTAGAGGGGATCCTGTTTGTAACGTAAATATCCAAAAGACCTCTCTTTTACTGAGCACTTGGAATCTGTCATCCCATCCCAAAGAAACCTGCTAAATTAATTGGAAACTAACGGCTAGATTTGGAGTTTTGTCGGTAACGCACCATAAAAATAACTCTGGTATTGAGAGTCCACATAAAGGCTGCGTTAGGCTCCAAAAAAGGAGCGTAGAGCATATTTAACGCAGCTTCAACTCTTGATACCAGAGTTGCTTACGCAAGCGGCCAGCCTCAAAAACGTGCTCGTGCACGATTCCCCCATAGAAAACAATGGGGCTGTTTGAGCTGAAAAAAAACCTAACACCTGCAAAAAAGCCGCGTTCAGCTCCTAACGCAGCCCCATTGTTTGCTATGCGGAAACACTTCCTACGTCTGCACCTAACACTCTAACATGTACCCCGAGTCTAAACACCCCTAACCTTACACTTATTAACCCCTAATCTGCCGCCCCCGCTATCGCTGACCCCTGCATATTATTATTAACCCCTAATCTGCCGCTCCGTAAACCGCTGCTACTTACATTATCCTTATGTACCCCTAATCTGCTGCCCCTAACACCGCCGACCCCTATATTATATTTATTAACCCCTAATCTGCCCCCCACAACGTCGCCTCCACCTGCCTACACTTATTAACCCCTAATCTGCCCCCCACAACGTCGCCTCCACCTGCCTACACTTATTAACCCCTAATCTGCCGAGCGGACCGCACCGCTATCATAATAAAGTTATTAGCCCCTAATCCGCCTCACTAACCCTATAATAAATAGTATTAACCCCTAATCTGCCCTCCCTAACATCGCCGACACCTAACTTCAATTATTAACCCCTAATCTGCCGACCGGAGCTCACCGCTATTCTAATAAATGTATTAACTCCTAAAGCTAAGTCTAACCCTAACACTAACACCCCCCTAAATTAAATATAATTTACATCTAACGAAATTAATTATCTCTTATTAAATAAATTATTCCTATTTAAAGCTAAATACTTACCTGTAAAATAAATCCTAATATAGCTACAATATAAATTATAATTATATTGTAGCTATTTTAGGATTAATATTTATTTTACAGGCAACTTTGTAATTATTTTAACCATGTACAATAGCTATTAAATAGTTAAGAACTATTTAATAGTTACCTAGTTAAAATAATTACAAAATTACCTGTAAAATAAATCCTAACCTAAGTTAGAATTAAACCTAACACTATACTATCATTAAATTAATTAAATAAAATACCTACAATTATCTACAATTAAACCTAACACTACACTATCAATAAATAAATTAAATACAATTCCTACAAATAACTACAATGAAATAAACTAACTAAAGTACAAAAAATAAAAAAGAACTAAGTTACAAAAAATAAAAAAATATTTACAAACATAAGAAAAATATTACAACAATTTTAAACTAATTACACCTACTGTTCCGATCAGCCAATAGAATGCGAGCTCAATCTGATTGGCTGATTGGATCAGCCAATCAGATTGAACTTGATTCTGATTGGCTGATTCCATCAGCCAATCAGAATATTCCTACCTTAATTCCGATTGGCTGATAGAATCCTATCAGCCAATCGGAATTCGAGGGACGCCATCTTGGATGACGTCCCTTAAAGGAACCATCATTCTTCAGTTGGACGTCGCCGGAAGAAGATGGGTCCGCGGTGGAGGTCTTCAGGATGGAGCCAGTCGTCATCGGATGAAGATAGAAGATGCCGCTTGGATCAAGATGGTTGCTGGTCCGGATCGCCTCTTATTCCCGGATAGGATGAAGACTTTGGAGCCTCTTCTGGACCTCTTCAGCCAACGGATGATGGATCGCCAGCCCCCGCTTGGGTTGGATGAAGATTTTGGAGCAAGGACGGATTTAATTAATGTATTGATAGTGTAGTGTTAGGTTTAATTGTAGGTAATTATAGGTATTTTATTTAATTAATTTAATGTAATTTTGTAATTATTTTAACTAGGCAGCTATTAAATAGTTCTTAACTATTTAATAGCTATTGTACCTGGTTAAAATAATTACAAAGTTGCCTGTAAAATAAATATTAATCCTAAAATAGCTACAATGTAATTATAATTTATATTGTAGCTATATTAGGATTTATTTTACAGGTAAGTATTTAGCTTTAAATAGGAATAATTTATTTAATAAGAGTTAATTTATTTCGTTAGATTAAAATTATATTTAACTTAGGGGGGGTGTTAGTGTTAGACTTAGCTTTAGGGGTTAATACATTTATTAGAATAGCGGTGAGCTCCGGTCGGCAGATTAGGGGTTAATAATTGAAGTTAGGTGTCGGCGATGTTAGGGAGGGCAGATTAGTGGTTAATACTATTTATTATAGGGTTAGTGAGGCGGATTAGGGGTTAATAACTTTATTATAGTAGCGGTGCGGTCCGCTCGGCAGATTAGGGGTTAATAAGTGTAGGCAGGTGGAGGCGACGTTGAGGGGGGCAGATTAGGGGTTAATAAATATAATATAGGGGTTGGCGGTGTTAGGGGCAGCAGATTAGGGGTACATAGCTATAATGTAGGTGGCAGCGCTTTGAGGTCGGCAGATTAGGGGTTAATTATTGTAGGTAGCTGGCGGCAACGTTGTGGGGGGCAGATTAGGGGTTAATAAATATAATACAGGGGTTGGCGGTGTTAGGGGCAGCAGATTAGGGGTACATAAGTATAACGTAGGTGGCGGTCGGCAGATTAGGGGTTAAAAAAATTTAATCGAGTGGCGGCGATGTGGAGGGGCCTCGGTTTAGGGGTACATAGGTAGTTTATGGGTGTTAGTGTACTTTAGAGTACAGTAGTTAAGAGCTTTATGAACCGGCGTTAGCCCAAAAAGCTCTTAACTACTGACTTTTTTCTGCGGCTGGAGTTTTGTCGTTAGATTTCTAAAGATCACTTCAGACACGACTCTAAATACCGGAGTTAGAAAGATCCCATTGAAAAGATAGAATACGCAATTGACGTAAGGGGATCTGCGGTATGGAAAAGTCGCGGCTGAAAAGTGAGCGTTAGACCCTTTTTTGAGTGACTCCAAATACCGGAGTTAGCCTAAAACCAGCGTTAGGAGCCTCTAACGCTGGTTTTCACGGCTAACGCCAAGCTCCAAATCTAGCCGTAAATGCTTTACATCCTACACCATGTAAGGCAAAATGTTTCACCACTGGTGTTTTAGGTATTTTTGCATCAAGTGACAATAGATGTTCCCTGACTCTATCCTTCAGCATTCTTGAGGTAAGGCCCACATATTGAAAATCACACACTTTACAAGTGATCAAATATACAATATATGTTGAATTGCAAGTGATGTGATTCTTTATTTTATATTTCATGTTGGTTTGTGTAAATATGAAAGTGTCCCCTACTTTTGCATATTTGCAACTTTTGCACGGCCTTTTGCCACATCTAAAGAAACTTGGTTGTGTTGAAAACCAACCTGTATTCCTTACTCTTTCTTTTGTAATACTGATGCTGAAATCCTTCCTTATTAAATCACCAATAGTCTTCAATCTACGGGGAATGAATTTACATTTTCCCTGAAGTATACATAGATTTTTATCCCTTTCTAGTATTGCTAGTCTTTTTCTAACAATGTTACAAATGTCATTGTACTGGTTGCTATAGGTAGTTATGAAATTGATACCATCGTTACTGCCCTCAGGTTTCAACCTATCTTCTAGCAATCTCTCCCTGTTCATACTGGAAGTTTCTTTAGATATTGTGGCCAACATATGAGAATCATATCCCCTTTCAATAAGTCGTTCAGTTAGATCATTTGCATGATGCCAATAACTTTTCAGCTGGTACAATTATGTCTCAGTCGCATGTATTGGTCCCTTTAGTATACCTCTTTTCAGGTGCATAGGATGTGAGGAATCTGCTCTCAGTATGGTATTACCTGAAATTTCTTTTCTATAGACTTCTGTTAATAGTTTTGTTCCATCATGGCTAAGTAGGACATCTAAATAAGGCATGGCCACTGTAGAGTGACTATAAGTAAATTTTAGATTGTCCTTATTCGTATTCAGATGCAATAAAAAGTCATTTAAGGATTCACCACTACCCTTTCATACCAATAGCATGTCATCGATATAGCGGGTAAAAAATGTAATATTTTGTATATTTATATTTTATATTTATTTATATTTTGTTTTGAAAGGGTTACCTATCCCAAATATTGCCCATACCTCAAAATCAGCTACAAATAAATTGACATATGAGAGGGCACATTTTGCCCCCATCGCAGTGGCTCTTTTTTGGACAAATAAAATCACCATTGAAAACAAAATAGTTATGACTTAGCAAAAATGTAATCGCTTCTAGGATATATTCTATAAGGCTAGGTTCATAGTCAGAGTATCGCTCTAGCATTCTTCTCACTGAACTAATGCCTAAGGCACGTGGTATACAGGAGTATAAAGAAACCACATCAATGGTAGCAAACATAAAGCTTTCTCTCCATTCAAAATTATCTAATATCCTTATTAGATGTTAAGTGTCCCTTAGAAATCAAGACAAGGACTGCATCACTGGTTGTAATTGGGCATCCACCCATTGTCCCAGTCTTTCGCCCAGGTACCCTATTGCTTAGATAATAGGGCGCTCTGTAGGATTAGTAAGGGATCTGTGTACCTTAGGCAAATATTTAAATAATGGTACCCTAGGAGATTCAACATTGATATAATCACTTACAGATAGATTACGAGTTGTTAGCGCTATAGGGATTTTAATGACCGACACATAAGCAGCATTATTTCAACTTCCTATAGTGCTGGTATTACGAGTTTTAAAAAAGCAGGCTTGTGCTGGCGATATGGTTGTGTTAAGCTCCATACCGCACTGAAAACAAGAGCTGCTGTTACGTGCTCATGCATGATTTCCCCATAGACATCAATGGGGAGATGTTGATTGGAACAGCCAATAGGATGAGAGCTCAATCCTATTGGCTGATTGAAACAGCCCATAGGATGAGAGCTCAATCCTATGGGCTGATTGGATCAGCCAATAGGATTTTAGCAGCTCTAATTCCTATTGGCTGATTGAAATATTTCAGTCACTAGGAATGCAGGGGATGTCATCTTGGATTGCGTCACTTGCATTGAAGTTCCAGTGGCGACCGTATGAAGAGGATGCTCCGTGCCGGTTGTCTTCAGGATGGACCCGCTCCACGCCGGATGGATGAAGATAGAAGATGCTGTCTGGATGAAGACTTCTTGCCGCCTGGATGAGGACTTCACCGGCTGGATGAAGATCGAAGAGTCCGACCTGGATGAAGACTTCTTGCCACGTGGATGATGACTTCGCCGGCTGGATGGATTCTTCAAGCGGGACTTCAAGAACTGTAAGTGGATCGTCGGGGGTTAGTGTTAGGTTTTTTTAAAGGTTTGTTTGGGTGGGTTTTATTTTTAGTTTAGGGTCTGGGCATGTAAAAGAGCTAAATGCCCTTTCAAGGGCAATGCCCATACCAAATGCCCTTTTCAGGGCAATGGTTAGCTTAGGTGTTTTTAGATAGTTATTTTACTTTGGGGGGGTTGGTTGTGGGGGTGGTGGGTTTTACTGTTGGGGGGTGTTTGTATTTTTTTTTACAGGTAAAAGAGCTGATATCTTTGGGGCAATGCCCCACAAAAGGCCCATTTAAGGGCCATTGGTAGTTTATTGTAGGCTAGGGTTTTTTTTATTTCAGGGGGCCTTTTTATTTTGATAGGGCTATTAGATTAGATGTAATTCTTTTTTATTTTTGATAATTTTGTTATTATTCGTAATTTAGTGGGGGTTTATTTTGTAATTATTTTTTGTGTAATTAGATACTTTTTGTAAGTAGTGTTAAGATATTTTTAATGTGTAGTTTAGTTTAATTTAATTGGTAGTTAGTTTAATTTAGTTAAATAATTATAATAGTTTAATTGTTAGTTTAATTAATTAATTTATTTAATTTGACAGGTAAGTTTTAATTTAATTTAAGATAGGGAAATTCTAATTTTAATATAAAGTTAGGGGGTCATTAGGTTTAGGGGTTAATATTTTATTTTAGTTTATTTCGTTGTGGGGGGAGAGAGCACAAAACAGAGGGGGGAGAGAGAGAGCGCAAAAGAGAGGGGGAGAGAGAGAGAGCAAAAGAGGGGGGAGAGAGAGGGAGCAAAAGAGGGGGGAGAGAGCACAAAACAGAGGGGGGAGAGAGAGCAAAAGAGAGGGGGAGAGAGAGAGCGCAAAAGAGAGGGGGAGAGAGAGAGCTCAAAAGAGAGGGGGGGAGAGAGAGAGCTCAAAAGAGAGGGGGAGAGAGAGAGCAAAAGAGAGGGGGGGAGAGAGAGAGCACAAGAGAGGGGGAGGGAGAGAGCGCAAGGGGTGAGAAAGAGCGCAAAAGAGAGGGGGAGAGAGAGAGCGCAAAAGAGAGGGGAGGAGAGAGAGCACAAAAGAGAGGGGGAGAGAGAGAGCACAAAAGGGGGGGGGGGGAGAGAGCGCAAAAGAGGATGGGAGAGAGAGAGCAAAAGAGAGTAGGGAAGAGCACAAAGAGAGGGTGGAGAGAGAGCGCAAAAGAGAGGGGGAGAGAGAGCGCAAAAGAGAGGGGGGAGAGAGAGCGCAAAAGGGGGGGGGGAGAGAGCGCAAAAGAGGATGGGAGAGAGAGAGCAAAAGAGAGTAGGGAAGAGCACAAAGAGAGGGTGGAGAGAGAGCGCAAAAGAGAGGGGGAGAGAGAGCGCAAAAGAGAGGGGGGAGAGAGAGCGCAAAAGAGAGGGGAGAGAGAGAGAGCGCAAAAGAGAGGGGGAGAGAGAGAGAGCAAAAGAGAGGGGGAGAGAGAGAGCGCAAAAGAGAGGGGGGAGAGAGAGCGCAAAATAGAGGGGAGAGAGAGAGGAGGGGGAGAGAGCGCAAAAGAGATGGGGGAGAGAGCGCAAAAGAGATGGGGGAGAGAGAGCGCAAAAGAGAGGGGGAGAGAGAGCGCAAAAGAGAGGGGGAGAGAGAGCGCAAAAGAGAGGGGGAGAGAGCTCAAAAGAGAGGGGGGAGAGAGAGAGCTCAAAAGAGAGGGGGAGAGAGAGAGCAAAAGAGAGGGGAGAGGGAGAGCGCAAAAGAGAGGGGGAGAGAGAGAGCGCAAAAGAGAAGGGGGAGAGAGAGCGCAAAAGAGAGGGGGAGAGAGAGAGCGCAAAAGAGAGGGGAAGAGAGAGCGCAAAAGAGAGGGGGAGAGAGAGAGCTCAAAAGAGAGGGGAGAGAGAGAGAGCTCAAAAGAGAGGGGGAGAGAGAGAGCAAAAGAGAGGGGGGAGAGAGAGAGAGAGCAAAAGAGAGTGGGAGGGAGAGAGCGCAACGGGTGGGACCGCTGTACTGCAAAAAATGGCCCATGTGAACAGGCTTTAGGACTAGTATTTAATAAACATGCTGCAGCTAGTTTTATCACCTAGGAGGTGTTTGTTTTTCATTCTGGGGTTGTTGATGGGGGGTTATTTGTTGGGCTTAAGAAAAAATCTGATTATTTAAGGGGTCATTCAAAGCAATAAAAACTGCAAGTGACTTAGAATTAAACTAAAATAACAACAGTTCACACAAATATTATATACTATATTTATTTTCATGTTTGTTGGACATAAATACAAACTGCAGCTGCTCTGCTTTCTGTTCTACAGTAATGAGGGAACAGAGTGTAATAAAAATCATTTGCAATAGTCACTTTGCAGACATGCAGCCTGTGCTCATAGAGTCTCTATAAAGAGCACACGTTTATCATCTCACAGAAAAACTGAGAAAAATAGTATTTTGATTCCTGTGTAATCAGACTCCATGACTCCTATTCTGTTTGTGATTTATTAGATTCTATTCTTTCTGGTAATTTCCCTCTTAGGGCAGAAGACATGACAGTAAAGTACTGATAGCTTCCCATTTCTGCTATCTGTCCCATGATGGTTTAAAGTAACTTTGGATGCAGTCATAAAAAATATATGATCTAATTCTAAAATGAACAATTAAGTCATAAAGCGTAGAGTAGTTGTATTCCTTTTTCTAGAGGTGTCAGGAGACAGATATATGTGTCCCACAGAGAACTGTGAGCGCTGGCAAAAAAAAGCTATCCTCTATCAGGGAGCGTCTGCATTTTACACAAAATATCTTAATAGCAGGAGGCAAGGATTCTTGCTAGTTTACCCAAATGGTATAAAATGTACATTGTATTGCATAATAAATCTACATAGTGCTCATCTTCAGTACTGAACTCTTGACTCTCGAATTACAAGTTGAAAGTAAACTGATTTTGCTCTCGCTCTATGTTCTTCACATAGAAGAATATGTTCTATTTATTCATAAATGCAATACATAAATCTGATGATTATTTATCGGTATAGATATATACAGATATAAATAGGAATATCTGATTATAAATACTTCTATTTGCTGAACAGTGAAATGTGAAATATCTACAGTAAATACACACTTTATTAAAAATGAATATTGCATACATATGTTTTTTACATGTTTTCATCTACTTATCTGCAAACGGCTCCAATGCATTTATATATATATATATATATATATATATATATATATATATATATATATATATATATATATATATGTGTGTGTGTGTGTGTGTGTACATATGTGTGTATATGTGTATATAAGTCTGTAAATACATATAAATGCATAAATATATGTGCACACATATACATACATATGCATATTGAGACATGTATATGTATGTATCTCAGTGTTAAAGTCTGTTTCCTGCCTTTTTTCTAACACTTTCTAACACTTTGAGCCCTTTTCTGTGCAATGTTTTAAAATGATTTTTTTTATCAGATAGTGTTATTATAAGTGTAACTATCTTTTGTACCGTATTTTTAATGTGTTTATTGACACTTTTTTGTTTGCAAAACAGTTAACCAGATTTTGCAGAAGAGTGTTAACTTCAATTTGCGCTTAAGCAATTGCGTTTACTTTCAACTTGTAATATGAGTGATAAACCTGACACTCACATACTAGTGATAAACCCCTATTTTGCTGGAGAGTAAACTGTTAGCGCTCCACTGTTATCTGGCCCTAAATTTGGAAAATGATGATGATTAAACAGGAATTGAACGGATTTTCACAGAGCTGTTATATAGTGCCCTCCACTAATATTGGCACCCTTGGTAATAGCAAAGAAGTCTGTGAAAAATTGTCTATATTGTTTATCTTTTTGATCTTTTATTCACAAAATACACAAAAATACTCTGCTCTCATGGATATAAAACAATTGCAAACACATCAAAGGTTTATCCAAAAACATAAAAAATAAATATTTGCTAAATATATGTGTGGCACAATTATTGGCACCCTTTTAGTCAATACATTGCGCTACCTCCCTTTGCCAAGATAACAGCTCTAAGTCTTCTCCTATAATGCCTGATGAGGTTGGAGAATACCTGGCAAGGGATCTGAGACCATTCCTCCATACAGAATCTCTCCAGATCCTTAAAATTCTGAGGTTGACACTGATGGACTCTCCTCTTCAGTTCACCCCACAGGTTTTCTATAGGGTTTAAGTCACAGGACTAGGGTGGCTATTGCAGAACCTTGATTTTGTGGTCAGTAAACCATTTTTGTGTTGATTTTGATGTATGTTTTGGATCATTGTCCTGCTGGAAGATCCAACAATGGCCCATTTTTAAGCTTTATGTCAGAGGTAGTCAGGTGTTCATTTAATATCTGTTGATGAGAGTCCATGATGCCATGTATCCTTACAAAATTTCCATGTCTGCTGGCAGAAAAACAGCCCAAAAACATTAAATAGCCACCACCATATTTAACCGTGGGCATGAGGTACTTTTCCAAATAGCTACCTCTCTGTGTGCGCCAAACCCACATCTGGTGTTCATTGTCAAAAAGCTCTATTTTGGTTTTATCTGATCATACAACCCGATCCTATTTGAAGTTCCAGTAGTGTCTGGCAGAAGACCCCTGAGTTTGTTTTTGGATGAAAGTAGAGACTTTTTTCTTGAAGCCCTTCCAAACAACTTGTGGAGATGTAGGTGACGTAGGATTATAGTTTTGGAGACTTTCTGACCCCAAGACGCAAATAACTTCTGCAATTCTCCAGCTGTGGAGATATTTTGGTCACTTGAATCATCCTCTTCCTAGTGCGTTGAGACAATATAGATACACATCCTCATCCAGGTTGATTCATAACATTTTTAGTTGACTAGAACTTCTTAATTATTGCCCTGATGGTGGAAATTGACATTTTTCAATGCTGTTGCTATTTTGCTATATCCACTTCCCATTTTGTGAAGCTCAACAACCTTTTGCCACACATCACAGCTATATTCCTTGTTCTTACCCATTGTAATGAATGACTAAGAGGATTAGGCCTATGTGTTACCTCATATTTATACCCCTATGAAACAGGAAGTCCTGGTTGAACAATTTCCTGTTCCTAGTCACTTAGGTGCATAATTTTTTTAAAAAAATTATTAATGGGAATATACTTAAAATATATTTTTCTCTTATGAATTCATAGGGGTGCCAATAATTGTGCCACACATATATTTAACAAAGATTGTTTTTTGGTATTGTTTTTTGGTATAAAACTTTGTTGTGTTTGCAATTGTTTGATATCCATTAGAGCATAGTATTTTGTGAATTTTTTTAACAAACGGTCAAACAATAAAGACCAATTTTCATAGCCTTCTTTGCTCATATACAGGGAGTGCAGAATTATTAGGCAAATGAGTATGTTGACCACATCATCCTCTTTATGCATGTTGTCTTACTCCAAGCTGTATAGGCTCGAAAGCCTACTACCAATTAAGCATTTTAGGTGATGTGCATCTCTGTAATGAGAAGGGGTGTGGTCTAATGACATCAACACCCTATATCAGGTGTGCATAATTATTAGGCAACTTCCTTTCCTTTGGCAAAATGGGTCAAAAGAAGGACTTGACAGGCTCAGAAAAGTCAAAAATAGTGAGATATCTTGCAGAGGGATGCAGCACTCTTAAAATTGCAAAGCTTCTGAAGCGTGATCATCGAACAATCAAGCGTTTCATTCAAAATAGTCAACAGGGTCGCAAGAAGTGTGTGGAAAAACCAACGCGCAAAATAACTGCCCATGAACTGAGAAAAGTCAAGCGTGCAGCTGCCAAGATGCCACTTGCCACCAGTTTGGCCATATTTCAGAGCTGCAACATCACTGGAGTGCCCAAAAGCACAAGGTGTGCAATACTCAGAGACATGGCCAAGGTAAGAAAGGCTGAAAGACGACCACCACTGAACAAGACACACAAGCTGAAACGTTAAGACTGGGCCAAGAAATATCTCAAGACTGATTTTTCTAAGGTTTTATGGACTGATGAAATGAGAGTGAGTCTTGATGGGCCAGATGGATGGGCCCGTGGCTGGATTGGTAAAGGGCAGAGAGCTCAAGTCTGACTCAGACGCCAGCAAGGTGGAGGTGGAGTACTGGTTTGGGCTGGTATCATCAAAGATGAGCTTGTGGGGCCTTTTCGGGTTGAGGATGGAGTCAAGCTCAACTCCCAGTCCTACTGCCAGTTTCTGGAAGACACCTTCTTCAAGCAGTGGTACAGGAAGAAGTCTGCATCCTTAAAGAAAAACATGATTTTCATGCAGGACAATGCTCCATCACACGCGTCCAAGTACTCCACAGCGTGGCTGGCAAGAAAGGGTATAAAAGAAGAAAATCTAATGACATGGCCTCCTTGTTCACCTGATCTGAACCCCATTGAGAACCTGTGGTCCATCATCAAATGTGAGATTTACAAGGAGGGAAAACAGTACACCTCTCTGAACAGTGTCTGGGAGGCTGTGGTTGCTGCTGCACGCAATGTTGATGGTGAACAGATCAAAACACTGACAGAATCCATGGATGGCAGGCTTTTGAGTGTCCTTGCAAAGAAAGGTGGCTATATTGGTCACTGATTTGTTTTTGTTTTGTTTTTGAATGTCAGAAATGTATATTTGTGAATGTTGAGATGTTATATTGGTTTCACTGGTAAAAATAAATAATTGAAATGGGTATATATTTGTTTTTTGTTAAGTTGCCTAATAATTATGCACAGTAATAATCACCTGCACACACAGATATCCCCCTAAAATAGCTATAACTAAAAACAAACTAAAAACTACTTCCAAATCTATTCAGCTTTGATATTAATGACTTTTTTGGGTTCATTGAGAACATGGTTGTTGTTCAATAATAAAATTAATCCTCAAAAATACAACTTGCCTAATAATTCTGCACTCCCTGTATACCAAGGGTGCCAATATTAGTGGAAGGCACTGTATATTTGAATATCAGTCCTAGGTTTTTGTATTAAATGTGCAAGAACAATCCCTTAAGGCCTCTTTCAAGTATAGTGTAGTATGTGAATAACACAATCTACATTAACAAATCAGGTAAAATATCTAAATTGCTATATAATCGAAAAACATAACACAGTTGCCAGTGTATGTTTTACAGAAAATTATACTACCCAACTATTAAAAATTATTACCTGGAAGCAGGTAAGAGCGGGAAGGGATAAGGCTTCCTAAGTACTGTGGGGGAATGGCATCCTCCTCCACACCCATGCAGATCGTATCTCATACTGATTGAGGTTTATACAAGTCAGTGAACTGCAAATAGGAGCAGAATGGAAGTAAGGGGACATTTTAAGACATTGTTATATACTGTCTTTGTTAAGCAAGGACATTTGATAAACATTTGGACTTACATATCATTTTAAGTGTACATCCTTTTTTGTATTCACCTTTAGTCTTAGTCTTACTTGATATCATGCTATGGGAAGAGCCTTTTTTATGTTTTTTTTTTTTTCTATTGGGCACAGTGTTCAAAAAATACCCAGTCTTTTCCTTTTGGCGTGTTTGTATGTGAGTGTGTGTGAAAAATTACTCCTCCCTCCCGCTTTGTTTTAATAACTATCTGCCGCCTCAGGCATTATAGTCAATGTCCCAGATTTTCAAATCAAGCCCAGCTCAGCTTACAGAACAAATTTGACCCATGGAACAGTCATGACCCCCTACAGGCCTACCTGGCTTGGTCACAAGCTTTCGAGTCCTGCATTGAGCTCTGTGAGGTGTTCCTGCCCTAAACTGGTTAAGCACTTTGAGTATCCTAGTTTGATCCCTTCTTGTGTCTAGAGAAATGCCATATTTTTGTGGATCACCTCAGGTGACTAAGGTGCCAAACTAGTACATGCTCCCACTAGGAGAACATGTCTTTTCACTTTATACAGACTGACATCTCACTGGTTTGTATGCTGACCAGCATTGCTGCTTTACTTTTCAACATCACTCATGCTATTTAAGAAGAGAGTAGTGGATTACAGAGCTTTGATGCAGTGGTGGTTCTACTGGGATTCAGGGGGATGACTGGGGTTCAGGCTGCCCCCTTTGTGTTGAGGAGGGGCAAGAAAAAAGCCTGCTGCTGCTTCTTCCCACATAGCCACACCGCTAATCACCAGTAATGTTCAAAGACTAGCCAGCTATGCACAGAATGATTAGGACCCCATTTCTACCTATGCTGACTCTGCCCACTTTCTTGTATGACTCAGTTAGGGTAAGCTACACCCCACCTCATTAATTGGTTGCTGGAACTGATTTTGGATGTTGTTAGCCTCTGCTTGTTTGAATTGTTCCCTGTTCTTTGTCCTGTTGGCCTGGCGATAAACTGCTGATTGTGTGCTGACTGTCATTGCCTGTATTCTGTTTCCTGCTGGCCATGATCATTATGCAATATGTGTGCATGGCAATAATTGACTAGAATCTGAGTTCATTAGTCTGTTACTACTGTCTCAGCTTTGTACCTGCCTTCATCCAAAGCTTGCTGCTACATGCTGTTGTCAGAGAGACATGTATTATACTTGTGCACTTTTCATATACTTTAAAGGGACCTAAAACCCAATTGCTTTCTTATATAATTCTGGTAGAAAATACAATTTTAAACAACTTTCCAATTGACTTCTATCTTCTAACTTGCTTAATTTTCTTGATATCCTTTGTTGAGGAAGCAGCAATGCACTATTGCGAGCTAGCTGAATGCATTGGGTGAGCTTATAACATAAGGCATTTTTTTGCAGCCACCAATCAGCATCTACTAAGACTCCTAGGTATCTTTATAAACAAAAAAATTATAAAGAGAATTATTGAAGATTAGATGATTGAAGGAATTAGAAAGTTGTTTAAAATCATATGCTCTACCTGAATCATGAAAAAATGGGTTTCCTGTTCCTTTAACACACTTTTGAAATCTACTTGTTAGCTATCATCTTATTAATTTTCTACTTGTCAAAGATCTCCAGAAACCTTAATAATTACATTGCATTAGGAGCTGCACCAGATGTTATTATTGGTGTCAAAACTTTGATATAATTATTATTTTTTACATTTATTTTTTGTCTGCTTTTACAATTATGTTGTTAGCAGAATAGGCTTTATTTATCAAAGCTGTTAAGATCACTTTGATCAAATAACTAATAATAAATAATCTGCTGATGTGAATTACTCTCCTGCATGCAAGTTCTCTGTTGTATTATTTATCCAGCATTTAGCAGAATCCAGCTTGGGCATGAAAATGTTAAAGTGGTATTTTAAGTTTACAAAATACATACACACTGATGTTTTCAGGAAAGAGTTTCTTTCTAAAATTTCATAGATAAGTGAAATTTTAAAGTGAGCATCTGTACTCATTCTTATATACAAAGTACTTCTAAAACCCACACCATGGGCGCGATCCGATAAAGATCGTAGTTTGCGGCGCAAATGAGGGAACCCCCGCCACCCATAGTTTCAGCTCGCAACTCGCGCTATCCTATATATGGCGCCGTCAGATGCTAAAGTGCCGTAAGTCGGATAAACCAGCGATGTCCAGAAATCTGCATAAGTACACATTTCTGGAGTCGCCAGTGACTTACGGCACTTTAGAAATTGCCGGCCCCTACAAAACCTGACTAAATTATTAAATCTCCCGTACTGTCTAACACGCCTCCCAAACATAGCCCGACACGTCTAACCCTCTATCCGCTATCCCCCCTCACTATCCTAACAATAAAAAATGTATTAACCCCTAAACTGCCGCTCCCGGACTCCGCCGCCACCTACATTAACTACCCCATAATCTGAGCTCCTACCCCGCCGCCAGCTACATTAACTACCCCCTAATGTGAGCCCTTTACACCGCCACCAGCTACATTAACTACCCCCTAATGTGAGCCCCTTACACCGCCGCCAGCTATATTAAAATTATTAACCCCTAATCTAATCCCCTTACCCCGCTGCCAGCTATATTAAATTATTAACCCCTAATTTAGTCCCCCTACCCCGCCGCCAGCTATATTAATTACATTAACCCCTAATTTAATCCCCCTATACCGCCGCCAGCTATATTAAACTAATTAACCCCTAATCTAATACCCCTATACCGCCGCCAGCTATATTAAATACATTAACCCCTAATCTAATCCCCCTAAAGTAATTACCTCTATTACCAGCCCTTAAAAGGGCCTTTTGCGTGACATTGCCCCAAAGTAACAGCTCTATTGCCAGCCCTTAAAAGGGCTTTTTGCGGGGCATTTCCCCAAAGAAATCAGCTCTTTTACCAGCCCTTAAAAGGGCTTTTTGCAGGGCATTGTCACAAAGAAATCAGCTCTTTTGCATCTAATCTAAATCCCCCTACACCGCCGCCACCTATAATAAATGTATTAACCCCTAATCTAATCCCCCTACACCGCCGCCACCTATATTAAATAGATTAACCCCTAATCTAATCCCCCTACACCGCCGCCAGCTATATTAACTATATTAACCCTAATTATATTAGGGTTAATATAGTTAATATAGTTATTATATTATATATATTAACTATATTAACCCTAATTACATTAGGGTTAATATAGTTAATATCATTATTATGGCTATTGCACCTTGGATAAGTTAATAACTGTCTGAGATCTCTGTGGTAATACATAAAAGCGGAAATCTCAATCCAGCACTTAATGAAGCCTATACTGTTGTCTCTGAAAGTATCCTAATCAACAGAACAAGCCTGGGAGTTGTGAATCTGCGCTGAAATAATAGCGCATGGATGTTGTATCTGTGAACTGATATTAGGAATTAACTTTGGAGCCTGAAGACAGCTAAATAAAAGCGGTGCTTTATTTTCTAAGTGTGCAAAGTACTTTTACTTGTCAACAACACAGCTCGATACCTATCGTGGACGTTCTGACGAGGATATACAGAGTTGCGGTTGGTCCATTCTCCTTTGGTTTCTCCTGGACCAATGGATACAGATTCAGGTACTAGGAACCAATTGGAGTTGCAGTGACGAGTTGACCACCCCCACCGGGGATTACGTCACACGCCGAGGAATCACGGATCAGCAAGAAAAAGCACCATCGCAACTATACTTTGTAAAGAAGGAAGATAAGTACTGTCTTATAATTATACAAGTTGTGGATCGGTTTTTGACCTAGTGTGCAGCAGATTCTGTTGCGGTCTATTACCTACCGACACCTACTGTGTATTTTCAGTATATGGTTTTCAAATAGCAACTACATATATCAACAGTGGGAAAATGGACTGTTAAGCTGTTTTTGTTCATTTTCAATATGGTATGCTGTGAGTCTGACATCTCAAGATAATATATTAGTGTCTTGTATTTAGACATTGTGTGCATGATTTTCACATATGTTATCCTATAGTCTTGTATATTTTTAGTCTGCATACGTATGCATAGGGATTGAGATATTTTGATAGCTTTATGTACTACTTTTGTTTTGAATTTGTATTTTAAATTGTAAGAAGTTCCTCTAACTACTGCAGCCCGGAGGAACAGCTTGAACACTGAATGTGAAGTGGGACAGTTAAATAAAGAAATTGGATTGTTTCAAAATAACTTTTCGTGTGCTTTTTTATCCCTTGCTTTTTTGGGACATTTACAGATGCCCCAATATTTTTCTATCTTTTTTGCTGTTTGAAATCGTTATTATATTATATATATATATTAAGTATAATAACCCTATCTAACTCTAACATACCTAACTAAATTCTTATTAAAATAAATCTAATTAATTTTAATATTATTAATTAAAATATTCCTATTTAAATCTAAATACTTACCTATAAAATAAACCCTAAGATAGCTACAATGTAATGAATAATTACATTGTAGCTATTTTAGGGTTTATATTTATTTTACAGGTAACTTGGTATTTATTTTAACTAGGTACAATAGCTATTAAATAGTTAATAACTATTTAATAGCTACCTAGTTAAAATAATTACCAATTTACCTGTAAAATAAATCCTAACCTAAGTTAGATAGATACAAAAATAAAAAAAGATTACAAGATTTTTAAGCTAATTACACCTATTCTAAGCCCCCTAATAAAATAATAAAGCCCCCCAAAATAAAAAAATTCCCTACCCTATTCTAAATTAAAAAAGTTAACAGCTCTATTACCTTACCAGCCCTTAAAAGGGCCTTTTGCGGGGCATGCCCCAAAGAAATCAGCTCTTTTGCCTGTAAAAACACACAATACCACCCCCCAACATTATAACCCACCACCCACATACCCCTACTCTAACCCAAACCCCCCTTAAATAAACCTAACACTACCCCCCTGAAGATCTCCCTACCATGATTGGTTCAGCCAATCAGATTGAACTTGAATCTGATTGGCTGATTCAATCACCCAATCAGATTTTTCTACCTTAATTCCGATTGGCTGATAGAATCCTATCAGCCAATAGGAATTCGACGGACGTCATCTTGGATGACATCATTTAAAGGAACCTCATTCGTCGGGAAGTCGTCATGCTGGATGTTCCGCGTCGGAGGAGCGAAGAAAGAAGATTGAAGATGCCGCTTGGAAGAAAACTTCGCCCCGATGGAGGACCTCTTCTTTGCCGCTTGATTGAAGACATCGCCCGGATGGAAGACTTCTTCTCTGCCGCTTGATTGAAGACATCGCCGGATGGAAGAATTCTTCTTTGCCGCTTGGTTGAAGACATCGCCGGATGGAAGACTCCTTCTCTGCCGCTTGATTGAAGAAATCGCCCGGATCGGATGAAGAGTTCTGCCCGGCTGGGTGAAGAAAAGGTAGGGAGATCTTCTGGGGCTTAGTGTTAGGTATTTTTAAGGGGGGTTTGGGTGGGTTTAAGGTAGGGGTATGTGGGTGGTGGGTTGGGGGGTGGTATTGTGTTTTTTTTTACAGGCAAAAGAGCTGATTTCTTTGGGGCATGCCCCGCAAAAGGCTCTTTTAAGGGCTGGTAAGGTAATAGAGCTGTTAACTTTTTTAATTTAGAATAGGGTAGGGAAATTTTTTTATTTTGGGGGGCTTTATTATTTTATTAGGGGGCTTAGAATAGGTGTAATTAGCTTAAAAATCTTGTAATCTTTTTTTATTTTTTGTAATTTAGTGTTTGTTTTTGTAATTTAGTTTAGTTTATTTAATTGTATTTTAGTTTAGATATTTGTAGTTTATTTAATTTATTGATAGTGTAGGTGTATTTGTAACTTAGGTTAGGATTTATTTTACAGGAAAATTGGTAATTATTTTAACTAGGTAGCTATTAAATAGTTATTAACTATTTAATAGCTATTGTACCTAGTTAAAATAAATACCAAGTTACCTATAAAATAAATATAAACCCTAAAATAGCTACAATGTAATTATTCATTACATTGTAGCTATCTTAGGGTTTATTTTATAGGTAAGTATTTAGATTTAAATAGAAATATTTTAATTAATAATATTAATATTAATTAGATTTATTTTAATAAGAATTTAGTTAGGGATGTTATAGTTAGATAGGGTTATTATACTTAATATATATATAATATAATAACGATATTAACTATATTAAACCTAATATAATTAGGGTTAATATAGTTAATATATATAATATAATAACTATATTAACTATATTAACCCTAATATAATTAGGGTTAATATAGTTAATATAGCTGGCGGCGGTGTAGGAGGATTAGATTAGGGGTTAATCTATTTAATATAGGTGGGGGCAGTGTAGGGGGATTAGATTAGGGGTTAATACATTTATTATAGGTGGCGGCAGTGTAGGGGGATTAGATTAGGGGTTAATACATATTTTATAGGTGGCGGCGGTGTAGGGGGATTTAGATTAGATGCAAAAGAGCTGATTTCTTTGTGACAATGCCCCACAAAAAGCCCTTTTAAGGGCTGGTAAAAGAGCTGATTTCTTTGGGTCATGCCCCGCTAAAAGCCCTTTTAAGGGCTGGCAATAGAGCTGTTACTTTGGGGCAATGTCACGCAAAAGGCCCTTTTAAGGGCTGGTAATAGAGGTGATTACTTTAGGGGGATTAGATTAGGGGTTAATGTATTTAATATAGCTTGCGGCGGTGTAAGGGGATTAGATTAGGGGTTAATACATTTAATATAGCTGGCGGCGGTGTAGGGGGATTAGATTAGGGGTTAATACATTTAATATCGCTGGTGGCATTGTTGGGGGATTAGATTAGGGGTTAATACATTTAATATAGCTGGCAGCGGTGTAGGGTGATTAAATTAGGGGTTAATACATTTAATATAGCTGGCGGCGGTGTAAGGGGCTCACATTAGGGGGTAGTTTAATATAGCTGGCAGCGGGGTAGGAGCTCACATTAGGGGTATGTAATGTAGCTGGCGACGGTGTAGGGGGATCACATTAGGGGGTTATACTTTTAATGTAGGTGGCGGCGGGGTCCGGGAGAGGCGGTTTAGGGGTTAAATACTTTATTAGGGATTGCAGCGGGGTATCGCGGTTGACAGGTAGATAGACATTGCGCATGCGTTAGGTGTTAGGTTTTATTTAGCAGCTAGTTTAGGGAGTTAGGGCTCCAATACACAGCGAAAGGTTTACTACGGCTGCATTTTGTGGCGAGGTGAATATGAAGTAAGATTTCTCCATTTTCGCCACGTAAGTCCTTACGCTGTATATTGGATACCAAACTGCGCGGGTTTGGTATACCTGTCTATGGCCCAAAAAAATACAGGCGAAGGTAGAAATATATGAGCATAACTTCTAGGTTACGCCGTATATAGGATACCAAACTCGCGCAAATGTTGGCGTCACCGGCTTCTGTGGGCGACGCTGCATATCGGATCGAGGCCCATGAGCATAAGAATTTGCTTGTGTTCTCTAAAAGGATTATATGCATTACTAAACATGAAAAATAAAACATTGTCAGAACCTTTACAATTATGTGATTTTCCATGACACATGATGGATCATAATCCTTTAACCCTGTAAATTATTTTCTGGAGAGGTAAAAAGAGATCATCATGAGATAAACATAAAAAAAAAAATCATGCTTATCTATTTTTGATTTGATTTAATGCCCTTTGATATTTTTGAGTCACCAGCTCCTACTAAGCATGTGCGAGAATAAGTGTGTATACATTTGTGAATGGCTGATGGCTGTCACATGGTACGTGTATGCATTTGTGATTGGCTGGTGGCTGTCATATGGTACAGGGAGATTGGAAAAAGACATAACTTTTAAAATTGACAGAAAAAAAATCTACCGCTCATTTGAAGTTCAGACTAAGTGCTATTGCATTGTATTGTTATCTTGTATTAGTTGATTATGCAAATCTACTATGTTGACTGGTCCTTTAATTTATAAATGAAGGGCCCAACAGTATAAGAACCCTTATTCTTGCAATTGTTTCACATTGTTTCCTACTTGACTAAAAGAACTGCAATCAGCATCATCAGTGCTGAGTTTATACTTTACTGTTATCTTAGGTACTGTACTGTACTGTACTTCACTTCATGTATTGTACTCTTCTTTACTGTACATCTCATGGTTGGTCATTAAGGTGTTTCCTCATGCACTATCTGTGCTAATGCTGCATGCCTCACTGCTGGAGGCATGAAGATATAGCACTGTCTTGCCAACACTGGCATGACCAGCGCTAATTGAGAGCAACATAACTGGAGGGAAATAAAGTGACTGTGCTGCACATGTCAGCTGCACGCTCCCTTTCAAGCTCTGGGGTATGCATTATAATTGGCTGCTTAATGTCCCTTTACAATAGAATGTGGATACTGAGTAGATTTAAGGTAAAATATCTTAATGTTTTACATAGAGATGTCCAGGTGATATTTTCTAGTCAGATTTTTACAAATATGCTGCATCACTTGCTAGTGATTTAACATTTGTGTATCTTTAATTCTCTAAAAAAAGGGAAACCCTAAAAGAGAAAGTCCAGCACTTGCTTACAAGCTCTCAGCTCAGATTAAAAGCAAAACTGGAAGAGTTAGTAACTGCATCTGGCCAAATGGGACAAGCCCAGGTACCACGTCAAGGTCTTTTCCAAAACCTGGGTTCCTAATACAGCCATACAAATGCATGCTTTCAATCAAACAAACTGGGAACAAGTCAGGGTTCCCAGACTTATGTAATCACCCTAGACATATACAAAATACGGAAAGGGACTGCACTCTCAGACCGGACCGAGTACACATCCAATGACCCTGCAACATGCTCAGCCCTGGGTGCTCAATAGCACTCTCAAGAAGCTCTGCTGTCTCCAGAGTCACAGGCAGGGTCATAGGATGTATACCCGGTCCGGTCTGAGAGTGCTGTCCCCTTCCGTGTTTTGTATATGTCTAGGGTGATTACATAAGTCTGTAAACCCTGACTTGTTCCCAGTTTGTTTGATTGAAAGCATGCATTTGTATGGCTTTATTAGGGACCCAGGTTTTGGAAAAGACCTTGACGTGGTACTGGGCTTGTCCCATTTGGCCAGATGCGGTAACTAACTCTTCCAATTTTGCTTTTAATCTTAGCTGAGAGCTTGTAAGCGAGTGCTGGGCTTTCTTTGTGTGTTGTATTAATTTATTTTGTAAATTGCACCCAGAATTGACTGGGGTTAACTGCCTGTGACTCTTGAGACAGCACAGCTTCCTGAGAGTGCTATTGAGCACCCAGGGCTGAGCATGTTGCAGGGTCATTGGATGTGTACCCGGTCCAGTCTGAGAGTTTAGTCCCCTTCCATGTTTTGTATATGTCTAGGGTGATTACGTAAGTCTGTGAACCCTGACTTGTTCCCAGTTTGTTTGATTGAAAGCATGCATTTGTATGGCTGTATTAGGGACCCAGGTTTTGGAAGAGACCTTGACGTGGTACCTGGGCTTGTCCCATTTGGCCAGATGCAGTAACTAACTCTTCCAGTTTTGCTTTTAATCTTAGCTGAGAGCTTATAAGCGAGTGCTGGACTTTCTCTGTGTGTCGTGTGTGTGTGTATATACAGTATATATATATATATATATATATATATATATATAGACATATACAGTGTAGACAGTACAGTATGCATTGGAGTCCTTTCCAGTTAAGTAGATGAAAACATGAAAAAGCATACTTTTAAATAGATATTATTAAATATATATATATCTATACCTACTTTATATATAATCATGTATATATATATATATATATATATATATATATAGGTATAGATATATATTGTACCAAAATACCATCAGATATATGTAGAAATATATATTTATAAATAACTAGAACATAACTAGAACATATTCTGCTATGTGAAGAACATTGGAATGTGAAATATTCATTTTTTTCATGTTGGGTTAACGTACTTGAGAATATGCAATTGAGTAGTTTGTTAAGTTTTTTCCACTATTTTTGCTTCATTAACATCAATTAGGGTATACATTAACACAATCCCAATATTCTAACTTTGGCGTTTTGTGTACATTGGCTTAACGAGCGAGCGAAAACTTTTTACTTTCAACTTGTAATATGTGTGCTACCTAACGCACGCAAAAAAGCTTACTTCTAGCGGAGTTAGCACGCAAGCGCTAAATACCGCTCTACTTGTAACCTGGCCCTTAATTTTATTCCAGGAAAGTGGATTTGGTAAACAGCAGAGATAGATAACACTACCTTTTATGCCGTAAACCTCATCAATAACCCTTAAAATAAAAACTGCATGTCTTTTCCATGATCAGTAATTGCACAGCTGGCACCAGCACCATCAACAACGAAGGCAGCACTGGCAGTGATTCAAGTAGTACAGAAGGTCTATGCCTTTGAAACCAGATGCACCAATTATTTACAGAAATTCATTTTCAGATGCTCACAGAAATGCTTCACATTTGTACATAAAATATCTATTGAGGTTAATTCACAACAGCTTTAAGATCATTGTCAAATGTATACTCTGTGCCATTTGTAGCATAATCACATCTAACCCCATCTTTGACACAGTAATTTTATTGTTTTTTGTTTCAAGAAGGCTCTTAAAAAATTTCATTTGCATCTAATTTATTTAAGGTCTACAGGCAATATGACAAATGATATAATTTTTAAAATTACTATCAACTACAAATACCATTCATTTGAAAAAAAAGTCAGAACAAATCAAGTACATAGTAGAGATATAAAAAGAAAACCTCTATTTTACATGGCTTACAAAAATATTAAATAAATATACAAAGACAATTTGAAATTTTAGAACTAAAACAACAGTCATGTAAAATACATTTAGATAAAAAAAAAAACATTTTGCCCTTAGTATAAAACAAAGGAAATGCATCTAGAAAGTCTGCAATTTTAATTAAATTGGTATTGCGCTTTCAATGAAAGAGAGAGAGAATTTATGATTTGTTACAGATGGTATACAATGGTTTTAAAAATATGGGGCAAAGAGGAAACCTGCACAAGATAATCGGTAAGGAATGTATCAATATGTTTTTAAACGTAAGGGATAGAAAACCTCTTTATAGTATAACCTATAATGGTCAAGAAACACATTGCTATAAAAAAAATCTGTCAAAGTTCAGGCAAATCTGAAGTCTATAACCTCTTTCAGCAGTAATCCAATCAGGTATACCCATAATGAATCTAGACCATTGTATATTAAAGGACAGTGTACTGTATTTTTTTCTCCCATTTAGAGTGTCCCCATTGATCTATTTGACTTGCTATAGGGTTAGATTACAAGTGGCACGCTAATTAGCGCTAATAGTGCATCTATTTCAAGTTGAAAGTAAATGGCTTGCACATGAGCAAAAGCCGAAGAGTCATAACTTTAGATATAAGACAGCATTAACTTCTTCTACCCATAGGGGCCTATTTATCAAAGGTCTTGCGGACCTGATCTGACAGTGCAGATCAGGTCCGCAAGACCTTGCTGAATGAGGAGAGCAATACGCTCTCCGCATTTAACATTGGCCACCAGAGGGGAGGTGTCAATCAACCCGCTCGTGCTCGATCGGGTTGATTTCCGGTGATTCCTGTCCGCCTCATCAGAGCAGGTGGACAGGGTTATGGAGCAGCGGTCTTTAGACCCCATAGACTTTAATAGAGCTGCAAAGTAAAAAAACAAAACAACTAACACCTATTGCTTACGTGGTAAGCCGACATAAGTTATGAATATTTTACATTCCAATGTTCTTCACATCGAAGAAAATATTCTTTTTATTTATATAATGATTGATTTTTTTGTAAAGTACTGTGTATATATGGGATAGGTTTGGTATAGCATATTTATATAAATGTGTTACAACTTTAAATAATTGATTGACATGTCGAACATGTATAGTATGGGCTAAGTTTTGGTGTGTTATTAATATTTTATCTATTTTCTTTGATGAAATATGCTGTTGCTTTAATAACTAGAATATAGTTGTGTTTGAAAATGGTATAAACTTATCAGCCGCTTAATAACGGTTATTATAAATATGAACTTACTTTAAATATGTTGTTCCTTACTTTAATCTGGTTTTTATCTATATTTTATGAAATCAAATAACAGAGGTAAATAGCCAATGATACCAAATGAATCTACAAACCACAAGTAAACTGTCTGCACTAAAACCCTTTCCAGAGTATTAAATAACTGGTATAATGATAGTAAGTGCCTATATTTAAAAAATTACACAACGATAAGTTAGATCTAATAATATAAACCAACTCTTTCCCAAGTAGCAGCAATATTCATATATAGTTTGAAGCAAAATCCTCAAGCAAACATCCTTATCGTGAAGGTAATCGAGCGTGGATTTGCTGATACAGTTTAAAAGATTACCCGTTATGAGCAGCCTTGTACTGATGGTAACTCAGGTAGACAGTACTTTACGTTTCCTGGGCTCAACTTTGAAAGTCGGGAAATGACGTAGCCACTACGGGATTGCGGTAGTCCGGGTGCAGCTGTTCTGAGGCTGTGTTCTTCTCCCAGCAGCCAACGGAAACTCACATAGGACAAAAGAAAGAACAAAAAAGCGCACCCAGATTCAAGCGGATTTATTGGAACAAGTAGCCAGACGAAACACATATAGTAAGTAGCAAACTCACCAGATGCAAAGCATCACTGTACACATAGAACTATAGATGTATAGACGATCAAGCAGGGGTAGCGGTAAACAGCGGTATTAGAATCCACTTCTCACCCACAGGTATGATCACTAATATTCAAGCTTAAAATGTGTATGCTTTATACACAGAACACCTCAACGCGTTTCCCCCGTCTGAGCGGACGGGCTTTTTCAAGAGGAAAATAGTGAATGACTTGCAACAACAGGGAGGCCCCTATATACCTACAAAAAATCTATGCAGGTATAGGATACACCTGTGTTGGTGATTATAGCCACACCTTCAGGGGCAAGACACTCATTATTTAAAAACAACACTTAAATATCCAATGTAAAATAAACATTTCTAACATTAAATGTTATATTCAATAAAACAGTTATATACAATATTGCACACAAAAATATGTTATAATGCACTATGCATAGCTTGACATTAAAAACATCAGGTTTAAAATCATGAGTCTATCTAGAACATTTCCTTCTTATACAAGTAAAAAGCTTAAAACATTTTTCTATAATGACTAAAATACTGATATCCAAAAAACAGAAAATAATAATCATCTTACATAGCCTGAAAAAAGCAACAATAGAAGCCATAGAGGAAAACAGTCAACAGAAATAGCTACATATGCGCTGCCACATAAATCTCTATATTTAACCCCAGAGGTGCCAAAGAGTTAATTTTGTAGATCCAGAGGGTCTCCAATTTACGTAGTTTTAAAAGCCTATCATGTTCACTAGGGGGGACCCAGTCTATTACTTGTATCTTTAGATTACAAGGATCACTATTATGACATTCCATAAAATGTCTTGGAACACTGTGTTTATTAATTTTCTCTTTTATGTTATAAATGTGTTCATAAAGTCTTCTTTTGATTTTTCTTTTGGTGCGGCCTACATAAAATAGGCCACACCCACATTCTAACAAATATACAACAAAAGTGGAGTTGCAATTACTTCTGACCCTGATGTCAAACTCTTTTGATCTCTCAGAGTTATAGAATTTGCTAGCTTTATTTATGTGTTTACACATTTGACAGTTCAGTTTCCCACATTTGTTGGTGCTTTTAGTACCTGTTAACCAATTACTAGAAGATGCTGTTTTCTCTTCTTTTTTATTTTTGAGTTTACTAGGTGCCAAAAAGTTCTTAAGGTTTCTCCCTTTCTTAAAAGTGCATGTTGGTTGCTCTCCTAGATGGGTGCCTAAAACAGGGTCTGCTTTAAGAACAGGCCAATGTTTTTTTAAAATGTTCTTAATTTTATTTGAACCCTCATTATATGATGAAATAAATCTAATTGTAGTTTCATCCACTGGTTTTTGTTCTTGAATTCTAGGTTGGTTCTTTTTGAGTAAATCTTCCCTATTTCTTGCAAGAGCCCTGTTTTTTGATTCATTTATTAAGCTGGGACTGTAACCTTTATTTAAAAATTTATTTTCCAGACATTTAGCTTCCTTATTAAAATTATCCAAGTGGGTACAATTTCTCCTCATCCTGACGAACTGACTATATGGTATATTGTGGATCCAGCTCTTCTTATGGGCACTTTTAAAATCTATAAAACTGTTTTTCTCAGTAGGTTTTTTAAAATTAGTGACAGCAATCTTTTTATTGATATCGGTGTAAAAAATTAAATCTAAAAATTCCAAATGAATCTATTAACTTTAAAATGTATTTATATTGCATCTATTGTATAACGATTAATAGCTGGTAATAAATAGGTTAATGAGTGTTGATTTTAAATGGGTGGAGGAAAGCCCTATAAGAACACCTCCCACACACTAAGGGAGTATGGCCGTGGAGGCTGAAACATGTAAGACAATGTGTTAACTTTTTAACCATTTGGAAAGCTCTATTTTCAAGCCTATCTTTTAAATGTATTAAATAAATGTTCATGTTTTAACGGACTTGGAAAAACGCCTGTATTCATTCCTTATCTTTTATATATATATATATATATATATATATATATATATATATATATATATATATATATATATATATATATATATATATATATATATACACACTGTATATATATATATATATATATACACACTGTATATATAGGTATGGATATATACAGATATATATAGAAATAAACTTTCATGTTTCAGATAAAGCAGCAATTTTAAACAACTTTCCAATTTATTTCCATTAACAAAATGTGCACAGTCTTTTTATATTTACAAGTTTTAAATCACCAGCTCCTACTGAGCATGTGCAAGCATTTACAGAATATACAGCTGGTTGTCATGGGATTAAGGGGGAGTGGAAATAGACGTAACATTGAAATTTGTTAGAAAATTATATATTACTCATTTGAAGTTCAGACTAATGGGTAGATTTATCAACTTATCAAATGAAAATTCAGCACAAATTGAATCTGCCGTAATTAACAAATCATCAACATCGTCAAATGTTGAAATGTGTGATGTAATATAGGCTCCCGCACGACAAAATCCAACGCAGATCGATGATTGTGTTATTCGAACGGAACACTGATCATTTGCCCTCATATCCGACCCTAGTTGAACCTCTTAGAAAGTTATCAAATATTCGTCAGGTACGCTCGCGTTTATTCTGACACAGCATTATTTTCTGTAATTTAGTGTTTGTTGATTTTTGTAGTTTATTTAATTTAATTGTAATTAATTGTAGGTAGTTTAGGTAATTAATTTAATGATAGTGTAGTGTTAGGTGTAATTGTAACTTAGGTTAGGATTTATTTTACAGGTAAATTTATCTTTATTTTAACTAGGAAGTTATTAAATAGTTAATAACAATTTAATAACTATTCTACCGAGTTAAAATAAATACAAACTTGGGGGGTGGAGCCAGCCACCAAACTGAACAGACGCAACTTTGTGGAGCTCCTCACATTCTGGCCCCATTTAACATTAAATAGTGTATTAATTTCCACAAAACCTTATAAAAACAGCACCCTGAAGTGACAAAGGGTTAGGTGCCTGATGGTGAAATAATCTATTCCTTCGATAGCCGACATTGTAAGTGCTCCTTTATCATTGCCCACCAACTAGATCGAGGGCCGCAACACAGCACATAAGAACAAGTTCACCCCAGTAAAGATGACAGTTTGTGTGCACTTTGTGAACACCGGAGGGTCGGGGCTTCGCTCCGGGTCCAGTGATTACCGGAATCAAGGAGAAGAGGTGATAGTGCTCCCGTACGAAGCGACTTTTGCTAAAACTGACCAGCAATTTTGGTGTCATGAGGAAATGGAGGTAGACACTTGCTGAACAGTACAGAGAACATATTACCTATCGGACAACGTCCTACATCATCTCAGACTGCCTAACACAGCGACAAACTTGTAGGGGAAACAATTTAAAATTCCCCTGGTTAAGCAACAGGAGCCCATGGAGAAGAAAGTCTGGTGGCGGGAACGGCGGCCATTTTACCCAGCCCTGAGGCTCACTAAGGGAAAAGATCGGAGTCTTATGCTGGAGACAGAACTACGCATTGAAAATCGATCCTACGATTTGTAGTGCGTTAGACTAATCTTCCAGTGATTATGCCTGCCTGCTGCATAAACCTCGGTTAGCAGTCAAGGAAGGAGCTGCTCGCTAGTTATCCATTCGGGTCCTGACTGCACATAATGTGGCGACATAGGTCGGCATATAGGTTTGGTCTAATAAGGGATCTTACGGCAGACACACCGCAGACGGAGATAACAAAAGTCAAAAGCCATGCCATTCACTTGCTCCTGTAGAGAATAGGAGCTATGGCTCTCCACCACTCCAGTTCCTGGACCTACCCTATCTGCCTCCCTGTGGCTGCAGCCATCTACACGCTGGGTTCTCCAGGGCATCAGCAGATATATGACCACCAGAGCAACACAGAGTTGGTTGTCAGCTTTATCGCAGAAACCCTTCAGAACACTATCTTTTATAACAGCACCCTGGCTTCTGCCTTCTTAACACATATACAAGCGAATGACAATCAGTTATTCTCTAAAGGTTTATTTGGCACTGCATAGCATAATATGCACAGAGTTGACATCTTACTTAGTTTTGTTCTATATATTTCAAATTATATTGTATTACAGTAAACTAAATTTTGGCCATAATACTAAGATACAGTTATCCATATTGAACATAATGTGTAAACCCTGCCGTTCTAGTGATATAGTATTTCTGAGGGTTAGATATTAGATACCATGCTTGTTATAATAGTGTCACTTCTGTATTTATTTATCATGAGGGGGTTTGAGGGGGCCCCCCTAAGTGATGTGGTGAAGGGCAGAGCCAACTGCCAAAGGGGAAAGACGTTCTATAGTGGTACTCCCGGAGCCTGAATGATAAAACTTTAACATATGGACTTTTAGGAACCTATATCTTTATCATCTTCTGCCTGTAAGATGGAAAACTTTCCTAAGCACCTTTCTTCTCTACTGGCAGGCTTGCTGGATAGAGCTGATAGCCATTTTAGCAGCTTGCGGTCCATCATTACAGAGCTACGCAGCCAAGATGGCGTCCCACGCCCACCCAACTATGACATCCACATGGAGGGCCAGACAGAAGACTCACCGCTTACTCAACCTTGCCCTGTACGACTACAAGAAAAGCAGTTTGGATCCGACCCGACCTGCATCTTAATTGGATCTCTGAAAAGCAACCCGACGCAATCAAGCACAGAGGACATGCTCCACATTGCAGCTGTCATGCCGGGATTGGTAGAACTTCCACAGATCAAGGCTATACAGTGCCCAATGCCTGTCATGCTTCCTTGCCTAAGCCTGCAGCTGTCCCTGAGCCCTAACACTTTTATGACACCAAGCAGTACAGAAGAGCCCTGTGTGCAATTACTGGAGTACTTGCACCGGTCGATTATAGTACTCTCTGCTATAAAAACTACTGAAGTAGGAACACCGGCAAAAGTTTCAGGGTGGCGGACCATTAATGATAAGCGTCCTCTGCGAAAGGGGGACACGAGGGAGACTCATTATAAAAATTTTGGAGCCAACAGTAAGGAAATGCACGGATCTGCTCCTGCAGGGAAACTAACCACACACAGAGGGGACTCGATTGATAGGACTACCCAGCGCCCTGATCTTCAGCTGTGAAAGTGTCTAGATACATTACGATCTAACCCCCACTTCAGACGCCCAAGCCTACCTATATGGAGATCACGCTACCTCACTTATTCTTCTCCTAGCTACATTGAACTCTGTCGGCCTGGCATCCTTTCCATCTGCCCACGAGATCAGTTGTCACAGTGCGGATACTCTCTCTATGCCCAGACTGGACCTGATCAATTAAATAAAAGGGACTTTGACTATCTATTAAAGGCTTCGCCTAAGCTGGGCATTGGTTGAGGATCTTTTGGAAATTTACAGCAGGGGATTTATTCATTGGCATATGAATCGCCCACTATTGCTGTTACTCAGACACTCTCATCAATCTGGACTGTTCCTGACATTATCCGTGCAAAGTTATATTTCGTCACATTAGTTATGCTTTAATCTCCATACCCCTTGCATAGACCTGTGGTATTAGTAATGTTTCTGTATTGTTTCTGGTTTCCATATAAGTATTTGTCTTTTTACACACTAGGTTCTCTTTGCTAACTAATATGCTTATTATTATCTTCTCTAAGGTCCGGGAGACATATAATGCTTTGTTTTACCTTTTGTTTTTAAGGTCACATTTGAACTTGCTGTCTCAGCTAATGGAGTCTGCTAGATTACTTACAGTGACTATATAACCTAAACTCATATAAGTACTAGCTTAGCTGCGATCTGACTGCATTTTTTCCCCCTATATGTCTAGTAACTGCTACTGCTTTTGACTAACACATGTTTGTCCACTTTTGAGTAGGTCCCACGTAGAGCTCAAGTTATATTATATGTGTATCTATTGCTCATGTGAGGCAGGTATAGATTAAATTGCAGATAATAGGATATATAGGAGCGCCACTGGCTTAGATATACCACAGGAATGGAACAGGTCTCTAACAGATGCCCTTAAAATTGGTATAAACCTTAAGTATGATCTAAAAAATCAAGATTAATAATTCACCAAAATTCCATACAAATATATTTAATTAAGACCATACATAAAAACCACAGTTTTAAAACTAATACTTGGATATGAAACAAATAAATGCTAACCTTAACAATAAAAGAATAAAAAATGAAAAATTAATTTTTGTAAGAAAAAATATGATCCGGGTATTTCGACCAGAATAATAGACTTACTGAGATACAGTTATCTTGAGTTATTAACCCTCTTGTGTACAAGTGTTAAATCCTTGGTGAATGACTAAACCTAAAATTCAATTCAAGAGTTCAACTATGTTTAGGTCAAACTTGAATTAATACAAATCCTAGTTGTGTCTAAAAAATATGATGTTTATACATACAGTGTGAACAATATGTGAAAAAACACAAATTCAAAAACAAACTCTAAATAATGGTAAATGACCTGTGCTATAGGTCTATATGTGTTTAAATTCAAACAACAAATAACAAAAACATTTGTGTGATATATTCCGTGAGTGATGTGCAATAAAAACAATAATAATAATGTTATCCCACTTATTAAAAACCTAAACTAAACTGGTACCAGCCTAAAATGATGTTTAATAAACCATTTCAAATCTAAATTATAATCAATTGTATACTTAGGGACTCGGCGGTCCAAGTGAAGTATCAAACTTCACTAATGAAATACACTAAGCATATGATATAGAGCATATGATATGATCAATATGATAAAAAATCTGATTTGACAAATGAAAAGCGGATGATAAAATGAGTAATTCAAATCCTAATGCAAACGAACAAAGCATTAAAAGTCAATTCCATAAAAAGGCTGGTAAAAGAAAGTCTCTGTTGTGTGCGATGGGGTCCAATGTCCTAGTCCTTTGTGAAAACAGAGACCTGGAAAAATGAAAAAAGTGCACTAAACAAAAGAGCTTATGGGGTGTGAATTATTAGAAATAGTCTTACCCATCAAAGCCTGGTCCTGGATATAATGAGCCTCTCAAATATTTGGTATTAAGTCGTCTACGCGTTTCGGCCCTCGAAACAGGGCCTTTTTCAAGACATATGGAGGCTACATTAATACTGACCTTAAGTACTCTTAATTGTGGGCATTGTTTGTAAAAAATTGCGCCAAATTGAGCGAATGTTGTCGGATTGTCCGTTGCCACCAAACCGCACTTCCATTAAAGAAACCGGATGTCGGTGAATATAGCACTTCCGGTTTTATTGCTTCCGGTTTTACGGAGCCATTTTGGAAATGGGTAGGATAAGGCAAAGGGCTATTCAACAGCTTATTAGTAATATCTAATTTATTTAATTTATTATATAGATATTAAATCTCTTTCATTCTATTTTATTTATTATATGAGTTACAATTTAAATACGCTAGAATATCTACAAGGGTGATTTCACCTCGAGTTGTAGTTTATTGATTTTAATGGTCAAATTTACAGATTTTGGGCTTATATATCCAGGACTTACATCAAGTATGTTACATACATTTTAATTTCACAGAGATTGTCTATTGATCATAGTAGATATACATCAGTTAACAATTATGGAATCAATCAGCATTTGGAACTAAATTAGTAAAATTCTGTATGAACTTAATACTGTTTGTTCTATTTTTCATATTGGTTTGTTAAATATATGGGTTCCCATAAAATAATGAAAAAATGAAAAAATAAATAAAAATAGAAATGCAAATCACGAATTACATCAAAAGTTACGAATTACATCAAAAGATATATTACATACATTTTAATTCCCACAAAGATTGTCCAATGATCAGAATAGATATATATTAGTCAACATTTATGGAGTCTGTATGCACTTAAACCAAACTTAAAAAAAAATGAAACTTAAAAAATGATGGTTTTAACATGAACTTGATAGTGTTTACTCTATTTGCCATGTAGGTTTTTTTTGGATATATGGGTTCCCATAAAATAGACAAAAAATAAAATAAGAAATATATAAACAAAAAATAATAAATAAATAATAAAAATAAAAATATAAATACAGAGAACGCTCCAAAATTCAAAGGAATTTAGATCAAATCGAACAGGTTATACAGTGGGATGTGGTTCTAAATAGGTTACCAAATAAGGATTACTCAAAATTAGTGGGTGATCTCAAAGTTGGCATTGAGACAGGTTAAACTTGGGGTGTGATTCTAAACAGGTTAAAAAATAGGTTAAATTTAGTTATTGAACTGTATGTTGTTAACTATGCTTTATAATATTGTGATACTGTTGGATTTATATGCGGTACTGTATACTACTTCTATTTGCCCATTACGGGTTGAGGGCCTGTGTAAGTGTTTATTCTGTACTGCTCTATATATTACCTCAATAAAAATTATACAAAAAACAAAACAAAAAAAAAACACTAAACAGAAAGGAGGTAAGGGAGGGGAGAGGTGTAGAAGAGCGAGAGTGCAAGGAAGAAGGGGCAATGGAGAGGGAGGAAAGAGGGGGTGAGAGAGAGAGGTTGGGGCCGATAAGGATTTAACAGCTGAAACACACAACATATTAACCATTACCTACAGTCTATATACCTCACCACAGATCCCATTAAGTGCTCTGAGTTTTCCCATGTGGTAGGGAGCTGTGATGAGGATGGAGCAGTTTTTCTCTATGGATCAAAATAACTCATCTAAGTTACCTTTTTATTAATTACCCTGCTGGGTAATTTGCCCTGAGCTTTTGACTTTTTAAGTGTTTTGTGGCTCTTAAGCAGTTCTCTGATGCTTGTTGAAAGATCCTTATTTCATGTTTTCTGGTGCATTGGTTATCCTTTTCACCTGTTTTTGCATTTATCCCTTAAACTTCATTTTATTTGTTATTGATACCACAGTCTAAAAGAACGACCACTTATTATCTAATTCTGCTCATGTCCAAGTTTCTGTATAGGTGCAGGAAATTTGTACTATAAGGTAAAATGTTTATCTTATGTCCATCAGTGAATGTTCTTTCCTGATTCTTTCTGGTTGTTGGTTCAACAGCTCTCTCTGTTTTACAACAAGTGGTGAATAAACATAAGAAGGGAAACACAGTAGATTAATATTGGCTTAAATGCTTTATATAAATAAATCTGTCATCTAGATCTGCACTCATAGTAATATGGTTCATTGATATAGCATTAAACAGTTCCTATTCTTTTTAGCCTCCTCCTTTATTGGGCATAGGGGAAAAAAAAGAAAGAAACAACAACAAAAAATTAAATAAAATCACAGCTCGCTGTGTTGGCATAGATCTTGCATTCTACAAGATAAATGCTAAAGCTGAAGAATACAAAGGCTTTGCCAAAATGCAAAATAAAGTTGGGTAATCAGTGGATGTCAGCCTTTTAGATAGAGATCAATCTAGGAAGACCACCCAAGTTAAGGGGACGTGAAACCCAGATTTGTTCTTTCGCGTTTCAGATAGAGCATATGCTTTTGAACAACTTTACTATTTACTTGTTTTGTCTAATTTGTTTTGTTCTCTTGATATCCTTTATTGAAAGGGATACCTAGGTAGACTCAAGAACTGTTGATTAATGGCTGCACCCAATGCATTTAGCTATCTGCTAGTAGTAGTACATTTCTGCTTATTTTTACGAAGGATACCAAGAGAATGAAGCAAATGATATAATAGAAGAAAGTTGGAAAGTTGTTTGAAATTGCATTGCTTTATCTGAATCGTGAAATAGTTTTTTGGGTTTCATGTCTCCTTATCAAGAGAAAATATTTCCCACCAATATTCTGGAGCTCATTTTGCTTATCTTACAATAATTCCTTGGCAATAGACTCACAAAGCAAATGTAATCATGGCAGTTAAGTTTCATCAAGGTGAAGTTGCATTCTGGACTTTTCAGAAAGTCATTGACAAATGGCACGTGGGTATGGTCCTTAAGAAACAGAAATAGTTACTTGCCATTGATATTCATGTTCTAGCCTTAGTACATGCTTTTCATGTTCAACATCCTCAGATACCTGCTCATAAGCTGCTGGGACAGTCACCAGTACAGGTGGGTCTTGTAAGGGGACAGTACTAATTTCTCCCACAGTGATCCTCCCCCACACCCCACCAGAGCTCTGGGGATTGCCACTGGTTGCAGCGTCTTCTTTCTTCCTGCATCCTCTTCAGTTTAGCAATGTAAACAATAACTCATGCGCTCTTAAAGGCACACTACTTAGAGTTGAAACCTGCCTTGGCCTTACCTGATCCTTTATCCTTGCCTTGGCTTTGTCTGTTCTTGGGACTTTGACTTTGTTCTCACCTATTTCTTGCTTTGAGCTTGCCTGTTCCTAAGGCCTTGACTTGGGCCTGCTTGCTCCTGAGTCCTTGCCTGTTTCTGAGGCTTTGCCTTAGACTCGCTTGTTACTGTGGCCTTGCTTATTCCTGTGACCTTGCCTTGTCCTCACCTGTACCTGAAATCGTACTAGCATCTGTGTGCAGTACCATCGATTTACTTTGGTAATCTTACTGAACTTTCCCACTTTATTGCAGACTGATGTCAAAAAAGAAAGAAACTTCTTTGACAAAAAAAGTGTTGCATTTATTAGCACTTCTGTCTCCCTAAAGTGGAAACAACTTGTTTCAAATTTAAAACATAACTTTTATTGACAACATTTATGTTAAAAAAACACACAGTGAAATTAAAACCAAGAAGAGGTTTCAAAATTATATAATTGAATTGTATATTTGGACATGTGTCAAATAATTAATAGAATGTTGTGAACACCTGTCATGTACCCGGTGATACCCTAAGGTTACTAGACCCCTACATTTTAGGATACTAGAGGCTGAGTAAGATATCACTTTAAAGTTGTCAATTATGTGCCAAGTACTGACTCGAAGTGGGGAATTGAAATCCCACTAGTATCAGCTGGGGGCTATCTAGTTCTAATGTATACATATACTGCAGATATGTGAAGAATAATAGAAAGGGTAACCAAATATTTTTGGATAGATAAATATCTCTTTATCTAGGTACTCATAGATTTCTGGATTCTAAGGCTTAGAAATATCTATACACAAATAGATTGTCATTAGACAATTCTATCACGTAATTTATATTTAGCTTTTATTGTTATTGTGCGAGTTACCATAACGAAGTCTCTGCATGAATCTATTTCAGTAATGCCTTGTTAAGAGGAATATTATGTGTTCACCTATGTATGTAAGATTTACTTATAGTGTGTTTACAAAATCAGTGTTTATCACATGACATTATAGTCGTCATGGATACTAATTAATTGTATTGGAACCAATGCCCTAATGCACAAGGTCAGAACGTTCAGATATATCTTTATGATTGTGATATTTACATCTATATCTTTGTCATATTATAATATCCATTGTAATATGGTTAAAATATTTTTGCCAGAAATAAATTGCCAGCTCTAAAAAAAAAAAAAAAAAAAAAAAAATAGGTTAAAAAAATAGGGATTATTCAAAATAGGTGGACGATCTCAAAATTAGCATTGAGACCTTTTGGGTAGATGCAATCCAAATTAAAAATCCATTTCGATTCTGTTTTCAAGAGTTTTGCAAGGGATTACACTTATTCATGGACCCACTTAGTCATTTCTAACTACTCATAGGCAGTGCTAATGTCCTCACTGTCTGTAAACTGAAGTTGCCATGTTGAGGCTTGCAAACTACTTATTTCCATATGTCCATAGGAGCTCATCATCTTAAATGCCTCATTGGCGGATCCTTTTTCTTTCCACACTAATTGCTTCTCTTCATGGACATGTTTGGAAGGCTGTTTGACATAGCCAATCAGCATATAAGACACTTGCACAGCAGACTTTCTGCTACTAATAAGGGTTATACACTGTTGTATAATTATCATTTCAATATACAGTGAGAGCTGTGATATCTGCAACCCCCCATGTTCATATAATATACAATTTGTGTATTCCTCTATACCTAGTTTCATAATATCTGTATAACAATATATGATGCCTTAATATCTAGTTTAGTGTATCTATTATGAATATTTGTTATAACTTGGGGCTCAAAGCTTACAGGCTCATTTAAACACAGCTGCTCAGTTCTATCCCTAGTTTTAACAGTGTGCAACCCTAAAATCTTATGGTTTGCTAATCTTAAAGACCCTGACTTAGTCTCTATGCCAGTTAGCTTCCTTGCATATAGTCTCTATGCCGGTTAGCTTCCTTGCATGCCTTTGATAACAACTACATATCTGCCATCTTTATTTAGAGCCAATATATGCTGTTTTCAGCATGAGGTATTATACAATTATATTAGAATGACATTAGCATCTTAGATGGTGCCTATATCTCTAGCTATTTAAAACGACTTGATCCTAAGGCCCAAACACTGTTCTGTTCATAAAATATTAATCTCTCCATTGCTATTGTTGAATGATTATGGGTGGTGCATACTACACAAACCAGTTATTATGACACCAGCCAGGGCCTTACAGAGACAGTCTATACTATTTTTCAATTGTGATGCCACGCCTATCTACGGCTCCCATCTTTTATATACCAAGGATATATATGAGAGCTACATTGCAAGCCTTATTATATTTATTTTTCCTAGAAAATGATATTCCCTACAGTGAATTTATGGTTAGTACAAATTATCTGTTACTGCTGGGCCCCTCTCCTCACTTTCCCGCCGGTACTGGTTGCCTGCGGGTCATACCCCTACTCCTTTTCCACGCATCGCCTATAGCTGGCATTTCCCCAGGAGAGGAGCTCACCCAGAAGTCCGTAGAAATAGAGTTCAGAACAGCGCCTAGATCTGTTTACCTGCTGCACTATAAAGGACCCCCTAATAAGGTCCTGGGGAGTTAAACAGTACAAAGGATTATAGGAGCGCCAATAAAGGCTAGAGTAAACTACAGGTACCTTAATATAGGTTACATAAAACAATATCACCAATTAGATGAATCAAATAAGTTCAAAAACAATATCCCCAATTTTGATGAATCAAATAAGTTCAAAAATATAACAAAAGAAATGAGTAAAATATATCCTTTTTAATAACACACACTAATTTTAAAGTATAAAATCACAGATTATTAATACAATCTGATCAGATAACTTCACTGATCACGACTTAACTCTTAACGTAGGGGTCACTAATAGCATAAGAAAACTACTATTCTGGTTTGTTACAGCCGATTGGAGCAACTCTGTGAAATCCTAAAAAGTGCATAAAAATGAAATGTGATGGTGAATTGAAATATAAAAATAATATTAATTCTTAGGTGGGTGTACAATATATACGCAAATATTGTGAGAAAAAAGGAAAAAACAAATATATTCACCAATATATACCAATAAATGTGTACCAAAAAATGTGTACAAAAAATATATACCAAAAAATATATCAAAAAATATATACCAAAAAATATATATAATACGATCTAATACCGGTATGATCTGTGAATAAAATCAAAAATCAAAAATAAAATGTGAATTACATATGTATCAGAGAGACAAGATGGATAACCAGAGCTGTCCTTAGCTGTTTTATCTAAGAACCAGGTCTGATTATATCAGAAGCTGTTAGTATCCTAAACAAATTACTGAATGCTATAAATATCAAAATACAATATCTGCCAACAACTGGGAATGACAAAAAAGGAGATAACAAATAGGCAATAATAAAACGATGTTTTGACAATAATAAAACCCAATTTGGTGGGAGAACAACAAAATTAAAAAATTAAAAAGCAAAGTCCATAGTCCAATAAATAACTGATCCAAATGACAGCCAAATAATGAAGATCCTTCTTAGGTCCAAAGGTCTCCGGAAACCTGTGGAAAAAATAAAGTGCACTAAACAAAGGGCTTAAAGGGACTGAGTCTAACAGGTAATGGACTCACCCAATAAGCTGATCCTGGTGATATATGAGCCTCACAAATCCCTCCAATGTCTACGCGTTTCGGCCCTGTGATGGGGCCTTTTTCAAGACAATAGTGAGGCTCAATGGAATCTGACCTTAAATAATATTGAAATACAAAATTGGCGCCAAGAAGCTAGAAAAAAGTGCGCCAAAAATTTGCGCTCGTGAAACCGGATGCAGCCGCGACCGGAAGTGACGTTTTAGTCACATGGTTTGATCGGAAGTGGCTGCGGCCGGAAGTGACATCGTGGTTCTTACCGGTGTTACCACCAGCTCCATCTTTGAAATGGGCATATGCAGGCAAATGTGGGCAATTTATCCCAATAATAGTATCTATTAGGGATATTATGTTAAAAAATTCTTACTATGTAGATTTTTGTCGCCGACCCCTTATTTAAGAGGTAGTTTATAGGCTAGTGGTAATGTTGATGAATTAATAGAAAAATGTTATAAAAAATGTTATCGAATGATCTATGGGGAAAAAAACGCTCTGTTTTAAATGAAACAGGTTTATAAAAAATGTAAAAAATGTAAGATGTCGATAGCAGTATTGGGATCTAAATTCCATCTCAGATTATTAAAAATAATATATAATATAATAACAGAGAAGAAATTAAAAAGTAGGAGTGTTTCTAGTCCTACTAAAGTATGATAGTTTTTAATATACAATTTAGATTTTAGGCTCATATACTACCAGGATTTACAAAAGTTACATAGTTAAAATCACATAATCCATGCTTAAAATAATTACGACTGTACAAATATATTCAGATATATTCTTAGTGGTAAAAGAGTAGGGGAAGCATTATTGTTGGGACACTTTTTTCTAGCTTCTTGGCGCCAATTTTGTATTTCAATATTATTTAAGGTCAGATTCCATTGAGCCTCACTATTGTCTTGAAAAAGGCCCCATCACAGGGCCGAAACGCGTAGACATTGGAGAGATTTGTGAGGCTCATATATCACCAGGATCAGCTTATTGGGTGAGTCCATTACCTGTTAGACTCAGTCCCTTTAAGCCCTTTGTTTAGTGCACTTTATTTTTTCCACAGGTTTCCGGAGACCTTTGGACCTAAGAAGGATCTTCATTATTTGGCTGTCATTTGGATCAGTTATTTATTGGACTATGGACTTTGCTTTTTAATTTTTTAATTTTGTTGTTCTCCCACCAAATTGGGTTTTATTATTGTAAAAACATCGTTTTATTATTGCCTATTTGTTATCTCCTTTTTTGTCATTCCCAGTTGTTGGCAGATATTGTATTTTGATATTTATAGCATTCAGTAATTTGTTTAGGATACTAACAGCTTCTGATATAATCAGACCTGGTTCTTAGATAAAACAGCTAAGGACAGCTCTGGTTATCCATCTTGTCTCTCTGATACATATGTAATTCACATTTTATTTTTTATTTTTTATTTTATTCACAGATCATACCGGTATTAGATTGTATTATATATATTTTTTGGTATATATTTTTTTATATATTTTTTGGTATATATTTTTTGTACACATTTTTTGGTACACATTTATTGGTACATATTTTTCTCACAAGTGAATATATTTGTTTTTTCCTTTTTTCTCACAATATTTGCGTATATATTGTACACCCACCTAAGAATTAATATTATTTTTATATTTCAATTCACCATCACATTTCATTTTTATGCACTTTTTAGGATTTCACAGAGTCGCTCCAATCGGCTGTAACAAACCAGAATAGTAGTTTTCTTATGCTATTAGTGACCCCTACGTTAAGAGTTAAGTCGTGATCAGTGAAGTTATCTGATCAGATTGTATTAATAATCTGTGATTTTATACTTTAAAATTAGTGTGTGTTATTAAAAAGGATATATTTTACTCATTTCTTTTGTTATATTTTTGAACTTATTTGATTCATCAAAATTGGGGATATTGTTTTTGAACTTATTGGATTCATCTAATTGGTGATATTGTTTTATGTAACCTATATTAAGGTACCTGTAGTTTACTCTAGCCTTTATTGGCACTCCTATAATCCTTTGTACTGTTTCACTCACCCAGAAGTCCCCTATATTCCATAAATTCTAATATCCCCCTTCCACATAACTTGCTTAAGAACTACCCTTATTCATCTTATAGAAAGCAGATTTATTTGTATTACGTGTTGGACCAGGACTCAGTCACCTTCTACTTAATTATGACCCCTCATTATATAATATCGCTAAATAATAACCTCTAGCAACCAACTTACATTTTCTATTGACCTCCCTAGAGGAAATTGGATATCCAATTATATAGAGCATCCCCTCATAGGGTATCACCAGCACCCCACCTCCTATGCTTATAGATACGCTGCCAAAGATTTCCTATTTAGTCGGATAGGGCCTTCCAATTAGCCCCTCAACTACGTATATAAATTAATATACCCTGAGCAATTTCTGTCCCCCCTTATTAACTACATAAACAACAGATTCTCCCTTGTAGTCCATCCCTTTAGATCTATATTATACTCTATATTCACCCCTTACACCTTATTATTTTGATATATTCTAAGGCTCCACCCCCATTCCCCTTCCCCACTCCACTTAGAGCGGCTCTTGCCCGCTGAACTCCCTTTCCCCCTCCCCGCCAACTTGGTCCAAAAGCGACCAAACAACAGCTAATCTCCACTTGCCCCAATTTTCCTTTTTATTCTATTAAATAACCGCATGAGTCGCAATGTGGAGACCAGTTTTGCTATTCATATAATATAAAAATGAGATTTCATTATCATTTATAGTTTCACCAGTTATTCATATCTTACAATACTACTCTTATTGACTAGATATTTGTTACAAATTTCTTTACTCACAATTAGTACAATAAGAATACCAGATACAGTTCCATATTACATAGCTACTGTTTTGTTATTCTTCTGGAGAAGCCTAGAATCCATGCCCAGAGCTGTTATATTTTTATTTCTTCACTATGTTTTTGAGTGTACTATATATGTTCCAATGTCATACTCTCAATGTCAATGGATGGACATTTTCTGTAATATTTCTTATAACCTCAATAAAAATATTAAAAAAAAAAAAAAAAAGGAATAGTGATACAGATGTTTTGCAGATATTTTATTATCATTTTTAGAAATTAGATACTAACCCTCCTTTTAATGTCACTGTCTGTATCTCAGGGATGCTGTTATAGGGTTAGAGGTACCCAGCTATTACACAGTAAAGTATCTATAATCTCCATAGTGCATTATGCCCTATTTAGCCATTCTCTCTGGCCCAGTACTTGCTTCCCTATTATATCCCATAGATGTAACCCCATAGATCTCATTGCTGACACATGATACCAATTAAACTAGATTATAGGAAGGTCATTAACCTATGTTCTATGTTTAACAAGTATTTACATGTTTTATGTATAGATGTCTAAACAGATACGAGTTTCATGTGATTTGTGTACATCAAGGCAAAATGTTGTATTAGATTTCCAATAGGCAGTCCTCCAGGTATATATATTTTCTATCTTCAGTAAATTCCCAACTCTCCATACTATTAGGTATAGATGTACTATATTTTGTTTCAATACTGTTTGTTTACAGGCTCAAGAGCGATTTGTTATCCCAACGTAATGGTATAGACCTATTGTATTACTATATAGTTTTATTTATATTAACATTTAACTTAAGCTATCAGTTGTTAAGTTTCTTTATACTTTATATGTTGGATTTAAGTCTTGTGACATATAATTCCTACACCTTGTAACTTGCCTGCTATTGTTTATAGGTACTGTCAAGGCTGGGTAATGTTTGTGGTAGGTACTATTTGATCAAGGTGCCGCTTGAGCTAGGTATTGTGTGTGTGGGAGATGGGCGCTGTAGGTGCTATGTATGTTAGGTACCATGTGTCCTGCGGTGTGTGCTAGGCACTGTATGTGCTAGGTACTGTATGTGCTAGATACTGTATGTGCTAAGTGATGTGTGTGTTAGGTGCTGCTCGTGCCTGGAGTTGCTTGTGCTAGGTACTCTGTGTGCTAGGTACTGGGTGTGTTAGGTGCTATGTGTGCTGGGTACAGTGTGTGCTTTGTGATGTTTGTGTTAGGTACTGTATGCGTACTCCTGCTAACTTATAGTATTTAAAGAGGATGTTTTCCAATTAAATATTGCCAACATACCTTAGGCTAGGCATCATATGTACTAGGAATCATGTGTGCTATGTACCATGTGTGCTAGGTATCATGTGTGCTAGGTATCATGTGAGCTAGGTGCCATGTGTTCTAAGTACCATGTGTGCTAGGTTCAACATGTGCTAGGTGCTGCGAGTGCTAGGCAAGGCGGGTGCTGGGCACAGCGTGTGCTAGGTATAGCGTGAGCTAGGTACAAGGTGTGCTAGGTACAATGTGTGCTAGGTACAATGTGTGCTAGGTACAAAGTGTGCTAGGTACAAAGTGTTCTAGGTACAATGTGTGCTAGGTGCAATGTGTGCTAGGTACAATGTGTGCTAGGTACAATGTGTGCTAGGTACAGTGTGTGCTAGGTACAGTGTGTGCTAGGTACAATGTGTGCTAGGTACAATGTGTGCTAGGTACAATGTGTGCAAGGTACAATGGGCGCTAGGTATAATGTGTGTTAGGCACAGTGTGTTAGGTACAATGTGTGCTAGGTTCAATGTGTGCTAGGTACCGCGTGTGCTAGGCAAGGCGGGTGCTGGGTACGGCATGTGCTAGGTATAGCGTGAACTAGGTACAGTGGGTGCTAGGTATCTTGTGTGCTAGGTATCATGTGTTTTAGGTGTCATGTGTGCTGAGTACCATGTGTGCTAGGTTCAACGTGTGCTAGGTACTGCGAGTGCTGGGCAAGGTGGGTGCTGGGTACAGCATGTGCTAGGTATAGCGTGAGCTGGGTACAGTAGGTGCTAAGCACAATGTGTGCTGGGTACAATGTGTGCAAGATACAATGTGTGCTAGGTATGCTGAGTTAAGTGTGTGCTAGGCACGGTGAGTACTGGGTACAGCGGGTGCTAAGTACGGTATGTATCGGGTATAATGTGCGTCTCTTTTGTTTTCAAGATGTTGACAAAACCTGCTCCTCAGTCTATATGGATAAATTTGTTAATATATATTACAGCAACACATTCTGACTTGCTCTTTGGAGCATTAAACTTAACTGATGTATCAATGTTTTGACAGTTATTGCAACCGGACCTGCGTGTCCGATCCTTATGTTTGTGTATGATTGAACAGGGGTCCTGCGTGTCCCCAAGTGTTACCTTTCATTTTAAAACCGAATAAAAGTTCATTATAATATAAATACAAACTTGCCTGTAAAATAAAAATAAACCCTAAGCTAGATACAATGTAACTATTAGTTATATTGTAGCTAGCTTAGGGTTTATTTTACAGGTAAGTATTTAATTTTAAATAGGAATTATTTAGTTAATTGTAGTAATATTATTTAGATTTATTTAAATTATATTTAAGTTAGGGGGGTGTTAGACTTAGGTTTAGACTTAGGTTTAGGGGTTAATAAATTTAAGTAGCAGCGATGTTGGGGGTGGCAGATTAGGGGTTAATAAGTGTAGTTAGGTTGCGGCGATGTTGGGGGGGCAGATTAGGGGTTAATAAATATAATATAAGTGTCAACGATGTTAGGGGCAGCAGATAGGGTTCATAGGGATAATGTAGGTGGTGGCGGTGTCCGGAGCCGCAGATTAGGGGTTAATAATATAATGCAGGTGTCTGCGATGTCGGGGGCGGCAAATTAGGGGTTAATAAGTGTAAGATTAGGGGTGTTTAGACTCGGGTTCATGTTAGGGTGTTAGGTGTAGACATAAAAAGTATTTCCCCATAGGAATCAATGGGGCTGCATTAGAAGCTGAACCCTCCATTTTTTTCCAGTGTTAGTTTTTTTCCAGCTGAATCTGCCCCATTGTTTCCTATGGGGAAATCGTGCACGAGCACGTTTAGCCAGCTTACCGCTACAGTAAGCAACGCTGGTATTGAGGTGAGATGTGGAGCTAAATTTTGCTCTACGCTCACCTTTTTGCGGCTAACGCCAGGTTTAAAATAACCTGTAATACCAGCATTGTCTTAAGGGAGCGTTAAAAAAAAAAAAAAGGCTCATTAGCAACGCACCCCTGTTACCAGAAAAATCGTAATCTCTGTGTTTGTTTCTGTGAATTTTGTATTAGTGACAAACATGAAAGAAAAAAAAATTAGTGATTTATAGATGATTCATCATTTGTTAATCGCTTAACTAATAAAAATATTTGACCCTATTTAATCTGAAGATGAAAGATAAAAGAAAATGATAAGAAAATATATATATTTTCATATATATATATATATATATATATATATATATATATATATATATATATATATATATATATATATATATATATATATATATATATATACACACACACATATATATATGTTTAGTTTAATATATATTTATATATATATATATATGTATATACATATATATATATATATATACATTTATATATTAGATATATATATATATATATGTATATACATATATATATATAAATATATATTAAACTAAACATACATATATATATATATATATATATATATATATATATACACACACATATATATATGTTTAGTTTAATATATATTTATATATATATATATATATGTATATACATATATATATATATATATATATATATATATATATATATATACATTTATATATTAGATATATATATATATATATATATATATATATATATATATATATATATATATATATACAAAAATATATATATTTGAAGTTTATTTTTTATTTTTATATTTCTATGCTTAAAGGGACAGGAAACACCTAATTATTTTTAAAGGAATTAGATAGAACATTATAAAATTGATGTTCTCTTTTTCACAAGTGTAGGATATGTGTGTATTTATTTTCAAAAAGGGATACCAAAAGAAGAAAGCAGATTTTAAAAGAGAAGTGATTTTAAAAGTGTCTTAAAATTCAATGCTCTATCAGAATCATGCAATTTTATTTTTTACTTTCCTATCCCTTTAAATGTATATATATATATATATATATATATATATATATATATATATATATATATATATATATATATAAATAAATAGGTTGCTAGTTTCATCATGAGAATACAATTTCCCTGCATCGCAGTGGCAGAAACATTACACAGAAGAAAAAATAGCACATGGATCTAATGTTGACATATCTTTATATGTTCACAGATTTATCAAAGCCAAGGGATAGGATCCCCTGGTATATGAGGCCGGTGTCTATGGCCACGCCACAGAGCAACCGCCCCTCCCCACCGCTGCCACTGAGTCTTTTGGAAAATCCAAGGGAGGATGAGTCACGGACCACTGATCCTGCACCAGCCATGTCGCCAGAGAGATCGGATGAGGCGGTGGCTGGAGAAAATGTCATATCATGTTTTAACACTTCTATATTGATTGTTAATTAATAGACCATCATTTATTTTGTGTTTTTTAACAATGTTGTGTATAATATAGACCTTGTCACATATTCCGCATCCAAATAACAATGATTTTTGTTGGTGTTTCATCTCTGACTGCTGAAAGAGAGGAATCCTTTGGAGAGGATGCTGCCACAGCCCTATCGCCAGCGAAGGACGAACAGGAGGTGGCTGAAACAGAAGAAATTATCGTATTATGTTTTAACACTTCTATCTTGAAAATGAATTGTTATAACATATTTTATTTTGTATTTTTATTACAGCGCAAGATCAAGGGACCCAGACAGACCCCTTCCTGCCGCAACTATTTACCCAACTTAGTGAGGGGCTGCAAATTGTTGCGGATGCAGTTCAGGGAATACAGGAGGCATTAAGAGATTATTAATGATTTTAGATTATTTTTTTAATCATTATGTTTTTATTATTTTTGTTTATAAAAAATAAATAAAAATAAAAATATATAGTTAAGAAAAATAATGGTGTCTCTGTATTACTTTAAGTATTATCTTGAAGGGACATGAAAAAAAATATGTTTAATTATGTATAAATAGCATGCAGTGTTGTAAATTATTATTTTGTTTGATATATATTTTATTTCTCTTCATTATTTTTTCTATTCTTTGATAAGGAGCATATTTAAATAAAGTATATAGCTGCTGATTGATGTCTGCACATAGATGACTCAAGTGATTGGCTTGCACATGTGCATTGCTATTTCTAATTAATGTTCCTTGAGATTGTCTTGTCTATCTGTATAATGAAATAACATATATGAGTTTCATGTCCCTTTAAGCTCAGAACTAATATTATTTGACATTTAACAATTAATTGACTAATGCTTCACATTGCATGTTATATTTTCAATTATTATTAATCTGATTAATAATAATATATTTACAATATCTACAGATAGTCGTATTAATAAATACAGAGATATGAAAGACAACATTGCTTTATTCAAACATTACAATATTAAGAGACATGTAAACATTTTTTAAAATTGAGATAACAAATATATATACATATACACATATATATATATATATATATATATATATATATATATATATATATATACACATATATTTATAGGTATCCAGTTTGGCTTTGCAGACGTTCTATGTCCAGTGGTAGTCAGAGATTTACATAGCTCACAGATGACTCAAACTCATGTTTCTTCATTCAAAAGAACATATACTTATTTCAACATTTTGGCCCCTGTTTGGGCCTTTGTCAAGTTAACAACAACTGTGATCCTATTTATACCTTACAAATTGATTATGACCCACCCACATACCAGGTGCAATCTAGGTGAATGTGTTCTCTCAAAGTCCCATCTCTGCCATTTAGTGGAGACTCCACAGGATGCAACATACTTTTTGCTCCTAAAAGGGAACTTCCCAATATGCCTTCCTTCATTTTATCTTTCTGGAAGAGATGAAGAATTTTAAGAAATAAACACATTGTACAAAAAAATATAATATTTACAAAAACAGAAAAACAGAAAAAAGTATTTACACAAAACCATCCATCCTATACATGACTTTATAGATGTTAAGGTAGCTGAACACTGGGAAAAGGTAATCCTTAACCTCTCTACACTCAAATTAACACGGGAGGAGGAGAGGGTCTTTGAACATGGGCTTAATTTTGTCCCTAAATCTAAGGGTAACAGTATAAGGAATAGTATTGATATCTTCAGATTTGGGCACACTTTGAGATTAAATTACTTCTTTCCTTGATAAGAGGACCCAAATGGATCATAGAAGTAAAAGTGAATTTGATCCACCACCCAGAAACCCACATATAATAAAACATTTTAATATGGTTAAAAAAGACCTTGAGAATTTGTACAAAGTTCCATCTAAGTTCAGGCCCAATTTGGATAAAGAGGAATGGGTAGCATTACACACATTACATAACAAGAAGGACATCATAGTGAAGCCCGTCGATAAGGGCGGAAGTATAGTCCTGATGGATTATAAGGACTATAAGACTGAAGTAATGAGACAGTTGAATAATGTTAACAATTACATCAAACTTAGCAGAAACCCTACCCTTGAGTATAAAAAAGAGCTTTACAGCATTTTGCAAATGGGATTATTAAATGGGTGGATCACAGAGAACGAAAATGGTTTTATGAGCACAGAATACCCAAAGACACCGGTGTTCTACGTGCTTCCCAAAATACATAAGTGCCTCACAGCACCCCCGGGGAGACCTATTATTTCTGCCATGGACTCATTGAATCAACCAGTAGCTAAATATCTGGATGACTATTTGTAGAACTGTGTGAAAAACGTTCCATCCTATATCAAGGACTTCAAGCACTTTATAGAGCTTTTGGAAGAAGTGAGGGACTGTGGTAAAGATACCTTGTTTGTTATGATGGATGTATCCAATTTGTATACATGTATCCCCCATGAGGAGGGAATTCAAGTGGTCAAAGACCTATTACAGGGAAACACAGAGTTCAAAGGACCCCCAGTAGAGTACACTGCCATATTTCTGCACTTTGTGCTACATAAGAATTATTTTACGTTTGAAAATTATATATATTTGCAGTGCATTGGAACAGCAATGGGCTCACGAGTGGCACCAAGCTATGCAAATATATACATGCATTTTTATGAACAAAATTATATTCTTAAGAATCCTTTGTTCATACAGCATGGCAGGAAATACTGTAGATTCATTGACAATGTGTTTTTTCTGTGGTATGGGGAGGAGAGGCTTCTGGTTCAACTGGTAAAACTTTAAATAGTTTGGCTAACACTATTAGGTTTGTACCTAAGTGGGATTCAACAAAAATATAATTCCTTGATGTGGAGTTATATAAAGTTAATAACAGGATTGAGACTAGGGTATACAGGAAGCCCATGTATAGAAACACCATTGTAAAATATGAGAGCTTTCATATACTGCATCTTCTAAAATCAATGCAAAGGGCCCAGATGTTGAGGGCAGTGGATCTGGCCTCTAGGAATGAGGATTTAATAATGGCTGTTGATGACATGGGTGAAAGATTCCTACAGAGGGGTTACCCTGAGAAACTCCTTACTGAGAGCAAAGAACAGGTGCTGAACACAGAGAGAACTATGGTGAAAAAGGAGACAACAGATATGCTGTTTTTTGTCACAGATTATACCACTGATGATTGGAAGATGAGAAAGGCAATTTGTGATAATTTGGGAGACTATTTGTGATAATTGGGAGACTATCCACATTTGTTAAAGAGATCCCCATATTCTCTTACAGGAAAGGCAGATCAATAAGGGATATTCTGGTACAGGCTGACCCTGTTGATGAGTCACACAAACAGCATTTCCTACATAGGAAATCAGGGGTATATAAGTGTCATGGCTGTGTGACTTGTGATAACCTTATTTTAGGTGACACATTTACGCACAGCCATACTGGCAAAAGATACCAATACGAAAGTAATGTCAAAGAGAGGATAGCTGTACATAGATCTGTCATAAGATTAGCCTTAGAGAAGGGTGAATCGGATCAGCCAGTCGCCAAGCATTTTCTTGACCGTGGACACCCAGTGTCGAGCCTAAGATGCTGCCCCATAGATCATGTCCCATTGCCAAAAAGAAGAGGTAATAGGAAGAAGATCTTGTTACAGAGAGAGGTGAAGTGGATATTGGAGCTTGACACTGTAAATCCTAGAGGTTTAAACACATACCTGTCACTGTCTTATAATAAAGCCTTTTTTCCCGTGTTCAACTACCCTAACATCTATATAGTAATTGTGACAGACCCTTCTGTCAGGACTGAAGGAGTTAACTGTGTTTAGCTTTAAGAAACTATTTTCTAAACACAAGTTGCTGGCTCCAGCTATAATTTAATTAGTGCTAAGCATTCTATTGTTTGATCACCTCCAGAGAGAAAACGCCTAAGTGATAAGAAGGGCCAAGAGTGTCTTGTGGTTGAAGTGTTTAAGTAATATAATTCTATTGTATCATGTCAAAGGGCTTGTTCCCTCCATGTAATGTACAACAGTCTTTCAACCCCCATCTGGGGGGGGGGGGTCAGACCTGCATAAATACTAGGCATAGCCTTTTAATAAATGTAATTCTGTTTTAAACCTGAAATGTGGAGCTTGGTCTCATGTTTGAGGGGAAACTGATCGGGGTTGTGAATTGCTGATTGTCTATGCAGGACATTTTTCTTCTGGTGTTAACCCTTGGTACACTGTTGGTACTGTAACAGTAATGTATAGGATGGATGGTTTTGTGTAAATACTTTTTTCTGTTTTTCTGTTTTTGTAAATATTATTATTTTTTGTACTATGTGTTTATTTCTCATAATTCCGCATCACTTCCAGCAAGATAAAATGAAGGAAGGCATATTGGGAAATTCCATTTTAGAAGCAAAATGTTTGTTGCATCCTGTGAAATCTCCACTAGATGGCAGAGATGGGATTTTTTGAGAAAACATTCACCTAGATTGCACCTGGTATGTGGGTGGGTCATAATTAATTTGTAAGGTATAAATAGGACCACAGTTGTGTATGTTGTTATCTTGACAAAGGCCCGAACAGAGGCTGAAATGTTGAAATCAATATATGTTCTTTTTAATTAAGAAACATGAGTTGGAGTCATCTGCAAGCTACATTTATTTAGATCTATTTATATATATATATATATATATATATATATATATATATATATATATATATATATATATATATATATATATATATATATACATATATTTTGAGATATAAATATAAATTTGGAAGACAAAGTTATATATATATATATATATATATATATATATATATATATGGATATATAGATATACTTGAGATAAAAGTCACAATCTGTGGGGGCTCTCTGGGAGCAATCTGATAAAGCAATACTCTGATAGTTATTTTCAGGGTGCGATAGCTTGGTAGACTTAAATGCAATCTTAGCAGGTCAAAAACACTTAGCCCTCCTTGGATGGAGAAAGTGTGTGGAAAACTCACAGATCTTGCAGTGGACCAGGTGCAAGGGGATGGTCTTCTCTCACTGCAGAGACTTCCATACAGCACCGCCACCGCCATGCCTCTGGAAGCCAGGGGAAACCAGCCTTCTCCTCACTCCTTCTGTAACTGCAAGTCAGCAATCCGCCCAGCACGTCTATGATGTGGTCAATACCGCTCCGCCAATCCTGAAGTAATGAACTGAAAATTGTGCTCCAGCGATCCAGTAACCATAATATGCCCAAAAGTATTTTTCAGGGATATTATTAAAAGTTCCAAACACTGTTCCAAAGTGAGCGCCAGATAATTTTAAAGGGGAAGCTAAATAATAATAAGAAATAAAAAGGCAAATTATCCGGAGCTTGAAGTAAAAGGTCCAACTTTAATGATCAAGTTAAAAATATAACAGTGATCAGTAAAAAGCATCTGACATGTTTTGGCCAGAAGGCCTTTTTCATAGTCATAAGCTTAGTAAAAATACCGCCATATTTAAAATCAGTACTGACATGCTATTGGATACTACTGATTAAATATATACAACACATAATTTGAAACAGAAAATGATTTGTATTTAGCTTTGCATATACTAATTTGACTGTTTATCTCTATAAACACACAGAAAAACAAGAAACAAAAAATAATATATATACATCAAGAAAAAATCTGAGAAAAATGCATGACCCAAAACTATCACATAATGTTATAGTGTTACCTTTAAGTGTTACATATATATATATATATATATATATATATATATATATATATATATATATATATATATATATATATATATATATATATATTCATGTATTCTGGATAAAGTAATGATAAACCTCCTATCATATATAAAAAAAACAGGAAAAATAAGGAAAAATAATGTCTCATCTAATATCAGTCAGCAAATTAATGAACAAAGAATGTGAGGTTCCAATTAAAGGATATCTTATATTACTTTGTAATATAAGATAAGATAAAAGGACACAAAATAGAGAGACCTTTTAACATTGCAATAATATTCTCCTTGTCATTCACAATTCATTAACAGGTATAGAGATATCACATGAGAATTAGTTGATTTACCCCTGAAAAATTAATGAGAAAACAAATCTGTCTCCCCTGTATTACAAAATTGAGATGATTGGAAAGTTATTTGCAAGTTGACAAAAACAATCAGAAACCAAAAAGAGTACACAGGAAGCTAACTGCATTCAACATCAAGAATAAATATCAAGATTTATCAGATAGAACCTGGTATAAATATTAAATAATAAATAATAAATAGTAAACACATTAAATAGTGGATACCAGGAGGAAATAAGGTAAGGTGAAAAGGGAACAAAAGAATATGTGATTATATATGAAGAGTGTATGTAAGTGAAACTTAGCAACTTCAATAGTTGATAACTACTACCATATAAAAAAACACATACTATTCCAAAAAATTCACCAAATCATACATTGAACTGTATCCCTTAGGTATACGTGATTCAAAACTGAAAATACAGTATGCTTCTTGTTTCAATACGATTTTATTCATGTCCCCACCTCGTGGTGGTACCAACCTGTTATATTACCATCCATCTAAAAGTCAAATTTGAACTGTTATGTACATGTATGAAATGTCTGACATTTCTGAACAAGGACCTGATCTTTTTATATCTGATAAGTGTTGTCTAATTCTTTCTCTAACTTCTCTAGAAGTGCAACCTACATACGGCTTCTTTGTACACATACACCAAATAAGGTATATCATATTTTTAGATCGATAATTTACACAGCAATTGATTTTATATTTTTTGTCTGTGAGAGCAGAGTCAAAAGAGTCTCCTATTTGGATAAATGTGCATAGCATCCATGCACTGTATCCACATTTGAACATCAGTTTAGAGTCAAGCCAAGTGCTTTGATTTTTCTTTTTAGGTAGAACTCTGGGAGATATCTGATTACCAATAGTAAATCCTCTTCTGTAAGAGAATCTGCAGCCTTTTTCAATTGTTTTAACTAAACTTTCATCAGCTCGAAGCATAGGTAAATGCTTACGAATAATTTTGCAGATATCATAGTAATCAGAAGAATATTGTGTAACAAAGGTTACTTGATCTTCGTTAGTTTTGTTAGGTTTTTTTCTTGTCTAGCAAAAGTGTTTGCCTATCTATACTATTTACCTCCATTTTTGCTTCTAATATTGCTGTATCTTTGCAGCCTCTTTGTTTTAATCTGTTTTGTAAATCCTCACTCTGGGCTATGTAATCTGCCTCATCAGAACAATTTCTCTTAGTCCTGATGAACTGGCCTTTTGCAATAGAATAAGGTACTTTGGGAGGATGGTTACTTTTACTATGGAGTAAGGTGTTTCCTGATATCGGCTTTCTATATATCATAGTTTTTATTCCATTATTCCCAACTACACTATATATACAGTGGGGGAAAAAAGTATTTAGTCAGCCACCAATTGTGCAAGTTCTCCCACTTAAGAAGATGAGAGAGGCCTGTAATTTTCATCATAGGTATACCTCAACTATGAGAGACAAAATGTGGAAACAAATCCAGACAATCACATTGTCTGATTTGGAAAGAATTTATTTGCAAATTATGGTGGAAAATAAGTATTTGGTCACCTACAAACAAGCAAGATTTCTGTCTCTCACATACCTGTATCTTCTTCTTTAAGAGGCTCCTCTGTCCTCCACTCATTACCTGTATTAATTGCACCTGTTTGAACTTGTTATCAGTATAAAAGACACCTGTCCACAACCTCAAACAGTCACACTCCAAAAGTAGACCGGCAAAAGTAGAATTTTGTGACGTAACATATGATCCGCCGGTCTCAGTCCGACACAGATTGATGCTTACATCACTACAGATGTTCCGAATGCAAATTCGGCACTATCTGACTACTTTTGCTAGTTAACAAATGTCTACCAGGTACGCTCAGCACTATTCTGGCCCAGCGTACCTGGTTTTCAATCCATAGGAATCAATGAGAGTCTGAAAGCAGTGAAAGCTCATGTTCGCTGCTGCCCGATATCCCATTGATTCCTATGGCAGAATAAAAGTTAAGTTTACACCTAACATCCTAACATATAAACACCCATAATCTGCCGCCCCCTACACCATCGCCACCTACATTATACTTATTAACCCCTAATCTGCCGCCCTGCCACCTACATAAAAGTATTAACCCCTATCCTGCTGCTCCCGGAGCCCACCGCAACTAAATACATTTATTAACCCCTAAACTGCCAGCCCCCCACATCGCCATAAACGAAATGAACCTATTAATCCCTAAATCTAACAACCCGCTAACTGTACATTAAATATTAACTCATCCCTATCTTATAATAAATTTAAACTTACCTTTAGATTTAAATTAAACTATATTAAACTAATAATTAACCTATTCTAACTATTATAATAAAATTACATTAAACTATATTAAATTAATAATTAATCTAACCTAACTTTTATACTAAAATTACATTAAACTACAAATAAAATTAACTATATTATATATTTAAACACCTAACCTTACTCAAATTATTTAATTCTACACTTAAAAATTACAAATGTACAAAAAAATAACTGTTACAAAAAATAACAAACACTAAGTTACACAAAAAAATAAACACTAACACCTAGATTACGAGTTTTGCGTTAGCCTTAAAAAGCAGCGTTGAGAGGTCCCAACGCTGCTTTTTTCCTAACGCTGGTATTACGAGTCTTGCAGGTACAGGTGTACCGCTCACTTTTTTTTCCACGACACAAAAATGCTGCAAATCCACTTATGTCAATTGCGTATCCCATATTTTCAATGGGACTTGCATAACGCCGGCATTACGAGTCTTCTTAAAAGTGAGCGCTAGACCCTCTCCTACCAAGACTGGTACCGCATTTAAAAGTCAGTAGTAACATAAAACTCTTAACTAAAGTGCGAAAAAGTACACTAACACCTATAAACTACCTATTAACCCCTAAACCGAGGCCCCCCACATCGCAAACACTAAATAAAAATGTTTAACCCATAATCTGCCGAACTGGAGATCGCCGCCACTATAATAAATATATTAACCCTAAACCACCGTACTCCCGCATCGCAAACACTAGTTAAATATTATTAACCCCTAAGTTGCCTTCCCTAACATAGCCGCCACCTACCTACATTGCCCCAAAGTAATCAGCTCTTTTACCTGTAAAAAAAAAATACAATACCCCCCAACATTAAATCCCACCACCCACACACCCAACCCTACTCTAAAACCCACCCAATCCCCCCTTTATAAAACCTAACAGTAACCCCTTGAAGATAACCCTACCTTGAGACGTCTTCACCCAACCGGGCAGAAGTGGTCCTCCAGACGAGCAGAAGTCTTCATCCAAGCCGGGAAGAAGAGGTCCTCCAGACGGGCAGAAGTCTTCATCCAGACGGCATCTTCTATCTTCATCCATCCGGAGTGGAGCGGGTCCATCTTCAAGACATCCAATGTGGAGCATCCTCTTCTGTCTTCAGTCGAAGACTAAATGACGGTACCTTTAAGTGACGTCATCCAAGATGGCGTCCCTTCAATTCTGATTGGCTGATAGAATTCTATCAGCCAATCGGAATTAAGGTAGAAAAAATCCTATTGGCTGATGCAATCAGCCAATAGGATTGAGCTGACATTCTATTGGCTGATTGGAACAGCCAATAGAATGCAAGCTCAATCCTATTGGCTGATTGTATCAGCCAATAGGATTGAACTCCAATCCTATTGGCTGATTGCATCAGCCAATAGAATTTTTTCTACCTTAATTCCGATTGGCTGCTAGAATTCTATCAGCCAATCGGAACTGAAGGGACGCCATCTTGGATTACATCACTTAAAGGTACTGTCATTTAGTCGTCGGATGAAGACAGAAGAGGATTCTCTGTGTCGGATGTCTTGAAGATGGACCCACTCCGCTCCGGATAGATGAAGATAGAAGATGCCGTCTGGATGAAGACTTCTGCCCATCTGGAGGACCTCTTCTTCCCGGCTTGGATGAACACTTCTGCCCGTCTGGAGGACGACTTCTTCCCAGCTTGGATGAAGACTTGCCCGTCTGGAGGTCCACTTCTGCCCGGTTGGGTGAAGACGTCTCAAGGTAGGGTGATCTTAAAGGGGTTAGTGTTAGGTTTTATTAAGGGGGGATTGGGTGGGTTTTAGAGTAGGGTTGGGTGTGTGGGTGGTGGGTTTTAATGTTGGGGGGTATTGTATTTTTTTTCCAGGTAAAAGAGCTGATTACTTTGGGACAATGCCCCGCAAAAGGCCCGTTTAAGAGCTATTTGTAGTTTAGTGTAGGGTAGGGCTTTTTATTATTTTGGGGGGATTTTTTATTTTGTTAGGGGGATTAGATTAGGTGTAATTAGTTTAAAAAACTTGTAATTAGGGGTTAATTAGATTAGGGGTTAATAAATGTAGGTATGTGGTGGTGATGTTAGGGATGGCAGATTAGGGGGTTAATAAATATCATGTTGGTGTTGGCAATGTTGGGGGCAGCAGATTAGGGGTTAATAAATATAATGTAGGTGTCAGCGATGTTGGGGGCAGCAGATTAGGGGTTCATAAGTGTAATGTAGGTGGCGGCGGTGTCCAAAGTGGCAGATTAGGGGTTAATAATATAATGTAGCGATAGCGAGGGGGCAGATTAGGGGTTAATAAGTGTAAGATTAGGGGTGTTTAGACTCGGGGTTCATGTTAGGGTGTTAGGTGTAGACATAACTTTTATTTCCCCATAGGAATCAATGGGGCTGCGGTAGGAGCCGAACGCTGCTTTTTTTTGCTGTTTTTTTTTCAGCCTGCTCTGCCCTATTGGGAAATCGTGCACGAGCACATTTAGCCAGCTCACCGCTACCGTACGCAGCGCTGGTATTGAGGTGAGATGTGGAGCAAAATTTTGCTCTCCACTCACTTTTTGTCAGGGTTTTTCCCTATTTTGTTTGCCATGTGCTGCTGGCAGCCATTTTACTCACCTCTCTTTCTGTTTATGGTGCATTGTGGGGGATGCTGCTCATTTCCTGCACTTCCTTTTATGGCCAGACTGGTGTGCATCATCCATGTGAGACAGGATGCAGTCTCAGAATTGTGATATCATCACTTATTATTTAAAGGGCCTCTGTTCAGTATGCTTTGCCTTTGCGTTATCTCAGACCTGTTTGTGAGAGTTCCTGTGTATTACCTGGCTGCCTGACGTCCTTCCTGGTTCCTGATCCCTGGCTTGTTCCTGACTCTGCTGTTTTCCTTGTTCCTAATTCCGGCTCGTCTGATTATTCGCTTTGGCTCCTGACTTGGCTCGTCTGACTACCAGCTCTGGTTTTGACTCCTGGCTTGTTATTTGACTTGTGGACTTTTTATTATTTTTTTGCTATTAATAAAGGTGTTATTATTTTTGCACTTCTCGTCTCAGTCTGATTCCTGGCACCCTGACATTACGCAAAAGCCATGAATCCTGATGGTGTTAACTATCCACCTTTACCTGCCATGATTTCCAGGATGGATGTACAGGATCACCACTTGGATCAATTTGCACTAGCCCTGAAAACCCTGCTGACTCGCACTGCACATTTGGACCAAAGTGTCCCTCAAGTTATGGCTGCTCCTGTTTCCGCTGCTGCACCTATGCCTAACAGGAGCATGTCCGGTTCTGTACCTCTACCTCAGCGATATGGAGGCGATCCTATTCAGTGCAGAGGGTTTTTGAACCTGGTGGGCATTTACTTTGAGATGTTACCTCAGGCGTTTCCCTCTGACAGAGCTAAGGTGGGATTTCTCATCTTGTTACTCTCTGACACAGCTCTTGTCTGGGCTAATCCCTTGTGGGAGACTAATAAACCTGTGATTTCAAATTACCCTGAAGTTGTGGCCTCCTTTCGAAAGGGTATTTGATGTTCCGGCTCGCTCCTCCTCTGCTGCTAAACAACTCATGTCCATTCAGCAAGGTACAAGATCTGTTGCTCAGTATGCTATTGAGTTCCGTACGCTTGCCGCAGAGGTAGGTTGGAACAATGAAGCCCTTGTTGCCGCCTTCTTTCATGGGCTCTCTGATGCTATTAAAGACGAAGTTGCTGCCAGAGATTTACCAGAGGATCTCAAGGCATTGGTGTCTTTTTTTATCCTAATTGACATCAGATTCAGAGAGAGGCCTCTTTCAATTAGCGCTTGTGGAAGCCTCCTGTTCCATTGTCTCCTACATGTTCATTCCCACCCATGCCTCCCTCTCCTCCCATGCCTCCTGGTCCCGAGTCACCAGGTACTGCTGAGCCGATGCAGTTGGGATTCACGCATCTCTCCGCGGCAGAGAGGGACTTTAGGAGGAGGGAGGGGCTCTGCCTCTATTGTGGGTTACAGGGCCACCTTTTGAAGTCTTGTCCTACACGGCCAGGAAACGCTCACACCTAAGGTCCTGTCGGGGGCAGACCTTGGGTGGTTTATCCTCGCCCCCCGGAACCGCTTAAGGAGAAACCTTTGGTCATGGTTGTCCTTTCCTAGGTGGACTCCTCAATAGTCACTCAGTTTCTTGTTGATTCTGGTGCTGCGGGCTATTTCATTGACAGTGCTTTTGTATCAAAGCACTCCATTCCTGTTTTGCCTCGGTCCGTTACGCTTGCTATTGAAGCCCTTCAGCCCGCATTCATTACTCACGAAACTACTCCGTTGTCCATGGCTGTTGGGGCTCTCCATTTTGAAACCCTTCAGTTCCAGGTGATAAACTCTCTGCATTTTCCAGTTGTTCTGGGTTATCCCTGTCTCCAAAAACACAATCCCAGTCTCGACTGGCGCAGGTCTGAAATTTTATCGTGGTCTCTGCAATGTATTTCCACTTGTCTTCGGAAACCAGTTAAAGTCTTGTGCACTTCTTCAGGATCTCAATTGCTGGCTTCTTCTTTGTGAAGAAAAAGGGTGGTGAGTTAAGACTATGCGTCGATTATAGGGGTCTTAATCGTCTTACCATTAAGAATGCTTACTCTATTCCACTCATTACGGAACTCTTTGACCGCCTCAAGGGCGCTACGGTCTTTACTAAACTTGATTTGAGAGGAGCGTACAATCTCGTTAGGATTAAGGAGGGCCATGAATGGAAAACAGCATTTAACACCAGGAGCGGGCATTATGAGTATCTTGTAATGTCCTTTGGCCTATGTAATGCTCCTGCTGTTTTTCAGGAATTTATTAATGATGTCCTACGAGATATGTTGCAACAGTGTGTTGTGGTGTACTTAGACAACATCCTCATACACTCACCCACACTTGAGGCTCATTGTTCTGATGTTACACTGGTTCTTCAGAGAATACGTGAGAATGGCCTGTTTTGTAAACTCGAGAAATGTGAGTTCCATCAGACTCAAGTAACCTTCCTAGGTTATGTTATCTCCGTTGCAGGGTTCTCCATGGATCCTGACAAGATATCTGCAGTTCTGCAGTGGCCTCGCCCAGTTGGTCTTCGGTCTATTCAACGTTATTTGGGGTTCACCAATTACTATAGAAAGTTTATTAAAAACTTTTCTTCCTTGGTCAAACCTATCACAGACATGACCCGTAAAGATAATGATCCACTCCATTGGTAACCTACTGCCATTAAGACCTTTCATAGTCTTAAGACTGCCTTTGCTGCCGCTCCAGTTCTGGCTCATCCTAACCCTGTCCTGCCTTTCGTTCTTGAGGTCGATGTATCTGAGACTGGAGTAGGTGCCCTCTTGTCTCAACAGCCCTATGCCTGACAGTTGATTGCATCCGTGTGGTTTCTTCTCTAAGAAATTGTCTCCAGCAGAGTGCAATTATGAAATTGGCGACAGGGAATTACTGGCCATAATTTTGGCACTCAAGAAATGGAGGCATCTTCTCGAGGGTACTAGCGTGCCAGTGCTCATTCTTACTGACCACAAGAATTTAACTTATCTATCTGAAGCAAACGTTTGTCGCCCTGACAGGCCAGATGGGCGCTATTTTTGTCTCGGTTTAATTATGTGGTTTCCTACCTGTCTGGTTGTAAGAATGTTAGGGCTGATGCCCTCTCTCGACAATTTTCGCCTCTGTCCAAGGAGGAGTCTGTACCTACTCCTGTTATAACTCCTGACCATATTTTGGCTACCATACGTAATAATTTGACTTCTCCCTTGGGGGGAGGAGATTCTGGCTGCACAAAACAATGCACCTCCTGAGAAACCTAGTGGTAAGTGTTTTGTTCCTGAGAATTTTCAAACTAAACTTTTGCACACTTACCACTATCCTAAAGCTGCAGATCAGCCAAGCAAGAACCAAATGATTTGGTCTGTCACTCGACAATTCTGGTGGCTAGGTCTTCCTTCTGATTTTGCTGCGTATGTTGCCTCCTGCTCAGTTTGTGCACAGAATAAGACTCCTCGACGTCTTCCTGTGGGTCTTCTTCAACCTATTGCTAATGGTGAGCATCCTTGGACACATCTTTCCATGGACTTCATTGTTGAGCTCCCTGTTTCCAATGGCAATACCATTATCCTTATGGTGGTGGTTGACCGTTTTTCTAAAATGTCACATTGCATTCCCTTGATTAAGCTGCCTACCGCTCAGGAGCTTGCTTCAATTTTTGAAAGGGAGGTCTTCCGTTTACATGGGTTACCCAAGGAGATAGTGTCAGACCATGGTAGCCAGTTTGTCTCCAGATTTTGGCGTTCCTTTTGTGCTCAAATGGAGATCCAGCTTTCTTTCTCCTAGGCATATCACCCTCAATCCAATGGGGCTGCGGAACAGTCTAATCAAGCTCTGGAACAGTTCCTCCATTGCTATGTCTCAGATCACCCCAATAATTGGTCTGAACTGTTACCTTGGGCATAGTTTGCTAGTAATAGTGCTTTTAATGCTTCCTCCAAGTTATCCCCATTCATGGCGAATTATGGGTTTCAACCATCCTTGTTGCCTGATTCATTCATGTCTCAGGGTATTCCGGCTTTGGAGCAGCATCTCCGGTAACTCTGTTCCACGTGGGTGCAGATTCAGGATTGCCTTCATCGTTCTATGCAGCGCCAAAAGTTCCAGGCTGATCGTAGGCGTCTGCCCGCACCTTCCTACCAGGTTGGTGAGAGAGTTTTGCTGTCCTCCCATAACTTTAACCTTTGTGTGCTTTCCAATAAATTGGCTCCCCATTAAGTTGGTCCTTTTGGAATACTCCGACGGGTTAATCCTGTGGCCTACGCTTTTGACCTTCCTCCTGCTATGCGCATCTTCAATGTTTTTCATATCTCCCTCTTGAAACCATTGGTTTGTAATCGGTTTACCACTGTGTTGCCTCGTCCCCGTCCTATCTTTGTTGACAACCATGAGGAGTATGAGGTCAGCAGCATTATTGACTCTCGTATGTCAAGGGGCCGTGTACAGTTTTTGGTTCTCTGGAGGGGCTACGGTCCGGAGGAGCATTCTTAGGTTCCCTCCTCTGATGTTCATGCTCCCGCCCTCCTCCGTGCCTTCCATGCCCATTTCCCCAATAAGCCTTTTGTTCTTCCATGGGGGAGGGGTCATTGAGGGGAGGGTACAGTCAGGGTTTTTCCCTGTTTTGTTTGCCATGTGCTGCTGGCAGCCATTTTACTCACCTCTCTTCCTGTCTATGGTGCATTGTGGGGGATACTTCTCATTTCCTGCACTTCCTTTTATGGCCAGACTGGTGTGCATCCTCCATGTGAGACAGGATGCAGTCTCAGAATTGTGATGCCATCACTTATTATTTAAAGGCACTCTGTTCAGTATGCTTTGCCTTTGCGTTGTCTCAGACCTGTTTGTGAGAGTTCCTGTTTATTACCTGGCTGCCTGATGTCCTTCCTGGTTCCTGATCCTGCTGTTTTCCTTGTTCCTTATTCCGGCTCTTCTGACTATTCGCTTTGGCTCCTGACTCGGCTCGTCTGTCTACCAGCTCTGGTTTTGACTCCTGGCTTGTTATTTGACTTGTGGACTTTTTATTCTTTTTTGCTATTAATAAAGGTGTGATTATTTTTGCTTTTCTCGTCTCAGTCTGATTCCTGGCACTTTTCTGCGGCTAACGCCGGGTTTAAAAAACCCTGTAATACCAGCGTTACTGTAGGTGAGCATAAACTGCTTGTTAGCACCACATTGCTTTACCGACAAAACTCGTAATCTAGGTGTAAGTTACAAAAAATAAAAAATAAATTATCAAAGCTTTAAACTAATTACACCTAATCTAAGGGCCCTATGATAATAAAAAGCCCCCCCGACCAGGTAAAAGAGCTGATTTTTTGGGGGGGCAATGCCCCCCAAAAGGCCCTTTTAAGGGCTATTGGTAGTTTAGTTTAGGCTAGGGGTTTTTATTATTTTGGGGGAGGGGCTTTTTTTATTTTGATTAGGTGTAATTAGTTTAAATATCTTGTCATTTTTTATTATTTTCTGTAAAAAAAAAGTTTGAACTTTAGATAATTGTATATAATTTATTTAATTGTATTTAATTTAGGTAATTTAATTAATTATAGTGTAGTGTTATTGTAACTTAGGTTAGGTTTTATTTTACAGGTACTTTTGTATTTATTTTAGCTAGGTAGTTATTAAATAGTTAATAACTATTTAATAACTATTCTACCTAGGTAAAATAAATAAACTATTAGTTATATTGTAGCTATCTTAGGGTTTATTTTATAGGTAAGAATTTAGTTTTAAATAGGAATAATTTAGTTATTAATAGTAGGTTTTATTAGATTTATTTTAATTATATTTAAGTTATGAAGGGTATGAAGAAAAAGAGAAAAAAAGCAGTCCCGGTTTCCAAGTATATATATATAAAAAAAACCCAGCTTTATTATTCAAGTTTAAAAATCAACATGGGTCACACAGTAGTAATAGGGTTTTACGCGTTTCGGCCAAGTGCCATACTCATAAACATGATTAGACACAGGTAAGTGTCTGTTTTAAAAGGATACAAACTTCATGGCTATTGGTTGGTGTGTAACACACCCCTATTAACCATGTAGATGACTGAATATACACATATAATGAATCACTTAACAGGGTATTGATCTGATCAAGAGAAATTAGGTTCTAAAAAGATATACAATCTTGTTAGCAACATCAAAGTGTAAACATAAGAATTATAAAGTGCAGATTTATAAACAGTCTGAATAGATCGACATAATTCAACATACTGCCTAAATAAGACCTGTTGTATTTATTTATACACTTATAAGAATAAACTTTCATTAAATTATTGTACCTTATATTAAAAATAGGAACCTAAAATGTTGCATGTATATTTGCTTAATAGCATGTGTTTATATGTGACTCAGCTTACAAAAATGTAGCTATTTAATAAGAAGCTCAATTCCAAAATTCTAAGGACTGGAAGATTTAAAAAAAATGTTAATATTAAGCTTAGGTTAAACTCCTGTCCAGTACCTCAGGACTCCAAAGTGTGCGACATCATCAAAAAATAGTTTCCCATTCTTTTGGGTGATGTACACTTAAAATCCACAGTGGAGAAGGAGTTTAAGTGTGTCTACTCAAAGAATCTGACCCTAGGCAATATGGTGTCTCCAAGCCTCTTACCTTGCACACAAAAGAACAAAGGCTCTTGGTTGCAAGTTAATGGCACTTACAAGTGCGGGGATCACAGATGCAAAGCATGTGATTTCATCACTGAGGGCCAAGAATTTTATTCATGTTCTACTACACAAAAAATTTGCTTCCAGAGGGTGCATCAAATGCTCCAGTACCTATGTAGTGTACCTCATTGAGTGCCATGCACACTCCAAACAATATGTCGGAAGTCCGTACTCGAATCAGAGAACATTTAGGCTATATCAAATATGAGAAGCCATGCTCAGCACTATCACGGCACTTCATTGAGGTGCACGGAAAAGATACTGGAGCATTTAGATGGCGAGGCATTGAAACCATAAAATTGCCCCCTAGAGGTGGTAATAAGGATCAGATTCTGGCTAGACAGGAGGTGTACTGGATCATGAAACTGAATACTCAGGTTCCTCAGGGATTTAACTCTGAGTTTGACATTATCAACCATTGGAAATAAGTTGTTTTTTGGTCCAGTGCACCCCCAGTCAGCCAAAAAATACAAGGGATATATTTTATTCTTTTCTCACTGGTACACGTTATAGTGTAATCACATAGTAGTCAAGATTTTATCCCTCTATAATAATATACTTACAGCCTTATTATCGTACTCCCTTTTACCAAAAAAAGTCCTGAGGTTCTGGACAGGAGTTTAGCCTAAGCTTAATATTAACATTTTTTGAAATCTTCCAGTCCTTAGAATTTTGGAATTGAGCTTCTTATTAAATATCTACATTTTTGTAAGCTGAGTCACATCTAAACACATGCTATTAAGCAAATATACATGCAACATTTAAAGTTGCATGCAGTAACAGGTCTTATTTAGGCAGTATGTTGAATTATGTCGATCTATTCGCACTGTTTATAAATCTGCACTTTATAATTCTTATGTTTACACTTTAATGTTGCTAACAAGATTGTATATCTTTTAGAACCTAATTTCTCTTGATCAGATCAATACCCTGTTAAGTGATTCATTATGTGTGTATATTCAGTCATCTACATGGTTAATAGGGGTGTGTTACACACCAACCAATAGCCATGAAGTTTGTATCCTTTTTAAACAGACACTTACCTGTGTCTAATCAGGTTTATGAGTACGGCACTTGGCCGAAACGCGTAAAACCCTATCACTACTGTGTGACCCATGTTGATTTTTAAACTTGAATAATAAAGCTGTTTTTTTTTATATATATATACTTGGATACCGGGACCACTTTTTTCTCTTTTTCTTCATATGTGCAAATAGGATTACAAGGAATCCTCTACAAGGTACCCCTTATCCGCAAGTACGTACAGGCAACCCCCAGCAAACCCATTGGTTTATCCATTATAGAGCTTCGGCTAAGCAGCAGGTATGAGCATTGCACTGGATTGGCTAACCGCTTACCACGTGACCCTGCATCTTGATCATCATTGGCAGATTGGATCTGTTTGTCAGAAGCCCAGAGGAAAACCGGAACCGGCTAGGAAAAGAGCTGCCTGATCGGAGTCACTGCAGGAGCAGGACGTTATTGGCAGCGGCCGCAAGTTTCCACTCCTGCTGGGTATAGCAATACGAGTAGTTGGAGCATTTGGTTGCACCATTTCCGTGCAGTATGGATACTCGTTAAAGTCTACTACGGATCACAGCAGGTGAGTCTTCAACGTCTGATAGTGTTTTTACACAAGTATAATAGCGGAAATAAGCCTAAAAATTTTGCATGGACATTTGACCATTTATGCTTACAACATTGCTTTGATACCTATAGTGTTCATGTCTAAGGAATACTAGGGGCTGTGGACTGCCTTTTCACATACTACACGGCCATTCACGGGTTAACCACAGAAAAACTTTTGTTTATTTTAAGTTAGGGGTGTTAGGGTTAGACTTAGGTTTAGGGGTTAATACATTTAATATAGTGGCAGCGACGTTGGGGACGGCAGATTAGGGGTTAATAAGTATAATGTCAGTGGCGGCAGTGTAGGGGGCGGCAGATTAGGGGTTAATAACATAATGTAGGTGTCGGTGGGCTCCGGGAGCGGCAGGATAGGGGTTAATACATTTATTAGAGTGGAGGTGGGCTCCTGGAGCTGCAGGATAAGGGTTAATATGTTTATTAGAGTGGCAGTGGGCTCCGGGAGCAGCAGGATAGGGGTTAATACATTTATTAGAGTGGTGGTGGGCTCCAGGAGCGGCAGTTTAGGTGTTAATAACTTTATTTGGTTGCGGCGGTGTCCGTGAGCAGCGGGATAGAGGTAAAACAGTGTAGTATAGTGTGGGTGTTTTGTGACAGTATACCAATAAAGCTGGGAAAAAGCCGAAGAGCAACGAGATCAATGACTGTCAGTTAACAGCAGTCCGCTGCTCATCGCCCCGTACTTGGTGCGCAGCTTTTTGACAGCTTTTTTGGTAACTTTGGAGAACGTATTCAGGTCGGCGGAAGCAGAGTTAGGCAATCTTAGGCGAGCGTATTGGTGCTGTCGAATGCAAGTAATTTGACGGCTTGATAAGTAGATGCCTTAACTTGTAATAAGACTGCAAGTTAGCGGGGGGGTTGCTATATTTCTATATTGTGCTCGCTCATGTTAGAATAACACTTGTAATCTAGCCCAGAGTGTATTAAATTGTTTTCATTTACTTTGCCATGTGAAATAGCTGGATTTGAGTGCTGTATCCCCACCAATACTTTAAATGTCAATTGTTAAGTGCTTATTATAGAAAAGCTACATAAACAAGAAAGTTTAAAATAAATCAAGCTTCCAGTGTAGGAGAGCAGAGAGATAATAAAATGTTATTGTCTCACTGTGTACAAAGTGATAGAAAAGATAGGGAGGATTTTGTTTAAATATAAAGATAAGCTACTAAAATCTGTATTCCCTGCAAGTTCAGCCAATTTGATTTAGTTGTGTTATCAATTTGTAAAGACAGCTATTCAATAAAAACATATGCCTAAAGGAGCAATTTCCTATAGATTGTAAACTTTGATGCTGGTATACCATGTAATTGTATACTTATTGGGCTAGATTACAAGTGGCACGCTAAATTACTTTTTCGCTCATGCACTCACTCCACTGAAAGTTAAACTTTACAGCGGGAGGGTTAGCATGTATATTACAAGTAGAAAGTAAAAAGAGGCTGATATGCTCTAAATTCAGGACTTTGTATACCGCAAGCGTGCTGACTTCTCCCCATAGACTTCTATGGCATACACTGTAAAAAAAAAATAACAGTTATCTCTCGTGCACTTACCCCATGCCACTTTAGACCAACTTCGCTAAACCCGAACTGAGCTAGGAATATTAAAAATGTTATGTTCTCAATACAAAAGAAAATGTTCTTTTTATTTTACTAAATAAATACACAGTATATATATATATATATATATATATTTATAAACATATACATATATTAGTCCTAAAGCCAGTGTACACAGGACATTTTCTGCAGTGCAGCGGTCCTACCCGCATGTGCTCCCGTCCGGCCATGCTCCGCCACGCCCATGATGCGCCCACTCCCAATCGACCACGCCCACTCCCGTCTGTTGATGCCCCCACCACACTCACTCCCGTCCATCCTCTCTGCTGTGTGATCCTCACTGACAGATCCTTCCTTACAACCAGGCATGTTTGTCCTCGCACAGTCTCTACTGCACATGACAGTTTTGGACAAACATACCTGGCCTTTTATAATATAGGATATATATATATATATATATATATATATATATATATATATATATATATATATATATATATATATATATATATATATATACTCTATTTCTCTCTCTTTTCTTCTCTCTAGCTCTCTCTCTCTCTTTTTCTCTTCCTTTCTCTTTCTCTCTCTACCACTCTCTCTTTCTCTCTCCCTCCCTCTCCCTCTTTCTCTCTCTCTCTCTCTATATATATATCTCCCTCTCTCTCTTTTTAGCAGTACAAACCTTTCACTAATTAAAAATTAACATATTACAGTCAAACAGCGCACAAAGTGATTTAGAGCTTTTTCAAATACTGTACAAATGCCCTGTACTTGAGGACACAGAACAGATTTACATATATATGTGGGTTTTGTTTTCTTAGATAACAAGCAGATTAAATTGTTTTCTGAAGAAAAAGCTTCAACTGCACTTAAGGTCGATAGAAGGTACTGACAAATACTAAATAAGAAGAGAAGTCATTTAAATTAATCATTTAATAAGAATTGTAGTTGTCATTTAGCAAATTATTTTGAATTTGATTGTCATTAGATGCAGGACATATGCAGGACACAGCAATGATGGTACAACACTATTTTATTACAGAGCATAGCAATTCACATCTAGTCAGGTTGATTGTACTAAACTAACTGCGACACAGACACCGGATCTAAGCCCCACCCACATACTAGTGACATCACATCCTGCTCTCATCACATCTTCCCCTTTTTCAAAGGCAAAGCATACATTTGCATATAATAAATAACAAGGTACACCAACAGGGTATACAACAACATTTTTGTTTTTGAACATTATAAAAACAGATAGATTAGAAAACATGAACAAATAAATTACATCCTGACTTGGACATCGGGGTAGACTACCCTAGTCCACAGTGACCATGGGATTATTCTGCCCATACTTCCGGTCACTGTTCTAGCTAAAGTCAGTCCCTGTATCGGGCCGGAAGTTTCACCACTCTTCCGCTTGATGTAACTTTGCATGAACTGTCCTCTGATACAGAAGATGGTGAACAAGAGTCTGCTGGAGGCAAAGATATATCCCCGCTGTGATCTTGCTGAGGGGAAGGCACCTCTCTTAGAACAGGGGATCCCACCGGTGGTGGTACTGAGGTATCCGGTTCCAGACTCTCAGGTACAGGCGAAGATGTCTTCGGTTACGGCGTGTAACCATCCCTCCCTCTGTAAGGACTGTGTAAGACCTTGGTTCTGGAGAGCGGCCCACTACAGTAGCAGGCGTCTTCCATTTCTTCTCATCATCCAGTTCAATTCTGACACTTTGGCCCGCTTTCAGTTCCTGTAAAGGCCTGACAGAATGTCTCCTGTCGTAGAAGAAATGATAACCCTTTTTGGCCTCTTCATCCCTCCTAAGGACTTCGTCCCGAGGAACAGGGCCAGGCGGCTTGAAGACACCCACTGAGGGTAAAGTGGTGCGAATCTGGCGTCCTAGCATCAGCTGTGCCGGGCTAAACCCGGTGGCTTGAATGGGCGTCGCCATGTATGACAAGAGGGCTAGGTACGGCTCAGATTGCTTTAGAATGAATTTTGTTGTTTGATCTGCCCTTTCAGCCATTCCGTTGGCCTGCGGATAATGTGGACTTGATGTGGAATGTACAAAATCATATTCCCTGCTGAAAGCACTGAACTCTGTAGAAGCGAACTGCATACCATTATCACTCACCAGCTCCATTGGAATGCCCCAGCGGGCGAACAAGCTCTTCAGGCGAATGATAACGGCCTGACTTGTGATATCATTCAGGGGTGCAATTTCCAAATACCTGGAATAGTAGTCGATCACAACAAGAAACTTTTTCCCGTGCAGTTCACACAAATCAGCAGCTATTTTCTGCCACGGCCCCGCAGGCAGTGGAGTAGACATCAAGGGCTCCCTTCTCTGAGTAGGCCGGCGTTCCCGGCAAAAGGCACATTTAGACACGTGATTTGCAATGTCGGAGCTGATCCCAGGCCACCACACAGCTGTAGCTGCCCTTTCTCTGCACTTTGTAATGCCTAAGTGGCCATCGTGAATCCTGTTTAACATCTCTTTCCTCATGCTGACAGGAATTACAATGCGGTCTTGGAACAGCACCAACCCCTCCAGCTCCGTGAGCTGCGACCTCTCTGGCTGGTAAGCATTTAAAGACATCCAGGCTGCCCGGCTCTCGGGCCAGCCTTCTTTTATGTACCTTATAACTTCTTGCAGATCTGTGTCCAAATATGTCTCTTTCTTTATCTCTTCCAGTTTCCTTGAAGAAATGGACTTAGAGGCCAGAACTGATTCAACATACACTTTCACATCCGATTCCGTGGAGGATTCTTCAGCAGCAGCCAGCGGGAGCCTGGATAGTGTATCTGCCACAACCAGTTGTTTCCCCCGGCACATGCACTGCCTGAACATTGAACCTGAGCAGTCTCATTAAAAGTCTCTGGCATCTCAAAGGTGTTTTGTCAATGTCATAAGAATTGATTAGAGGGACTAGCGGTTTGTGGTCAGTTTCCAGACTAAATTTCTCCAAACCCACTAGATACCGCTGAAAGCGCTCACAGGCCCAAACTGCAGCCAGGCACTCTTTCTCAATTTGGGCGTATTTTGACTCTGCAGCCGTCAGTGTGCGGGAACAGTAGGCGATAGGCTGTAGTTTGTTGTCATTCAGCTGCAGGAGTGCAGCCCCCAACCCATAACTGCTTGCATCGGCACTAGCCACAGTCTTTTTTGAAGGGTCGTAGAACCCCAGCACTGGGGCAGACCCCAGCAGGGACTTGGCATGCAGAAAAGCTTTTTCTTGTGAAGGTCCCCAGACCCAGGCAACGTCTTTCTTAAGCAACTCTGTGACAGGGTGTAAAACTGTTGATAAATCTTGAAGAAACTTGCCCACGTAGTTTACAAGGCCCAATATCTGTCTCAGCTCATGTACATCCGAAGGGCTTTTCATCTGTTCAATAGCACAAATTTTCTCGGGGTCTGGCTTGATGCCATCCCCGTTGATGATATGCCCAAAGTAACATAATTCAGTTTTCCTAAAATTACATTTTTCTTTATTCAGCTTCAGCCCAGACTCTTTGATAGCCTGTAGCACACAACTTAAACGCTGATCATGCTCCTCCACTGTAGACCCATACACTAGAATGTCGTCCATGACGACCGCTGTGCCCACGTGGTCACTCAGGAGAGAACTCATTTCCCTTTGAAAGATTTCAGGAGCGGAGGATATCCCAAAGGGGAGTCTGCAGAAGCAGAACCGACCTACCGGTGTGATAAAGGTAGTCAGTTTGCGGCACTTTAGATCCAGGGGGATCTGCCAAAAGCCGCTAGAAGCGTCTAATGTGGAAAAGAACTTCGCCCCAGCCAACTTTGGAGCTATATCTTCTAATGTCGGCAGCACAAATCTCTCTCTCTTCACTGCTTCATTCAACCTTTTCAGGTCCACACAGATGTGCACCTTTCCATTTTTCTTTGCAACTGGAACAATGGGGGCACACCAATCAGTCGCTTCAACAACCTCTTCAATAACCCCCATAGACTTCATGCGCATAAGCTCTTTCTCCACTTGAGGCATGAGCGGGAACGGGATTCTACGAGGGGTAGAAATACTGTATGGGACTGCGTCACTTTTAAGTGCTATACGGACAGGTTTGCAGTTCAGTAGGCCCAACTCGCCAAACATATCTTCGGAAATCTCATTCACTCTGGCCACGAGGCCCAAGTCACAGGCTGCTTTTCTACTCAATAAACTGTTAACACACCGACCTCGGATCACATGCACCCACATGGTAAACTTCCTTTGCTTGTACTCACAGCTGGCAAGAAATTTCCCCACACAATCAATGCGGCCACCAGGACTATGGACATTTGTAGTAACCTTCGCCAGCTGGGGCTGTCGAGGCAGTTTCATAAATTCAGCAAAAGACATTACAGTGATATCTGCTCCTGTGTCAATCTTAAAATCAACTTTGGCTCCCATTACAGTAAAAGTAACTTTCCAATCTTCCTCTGAGCTTGTCCGTTCCACAGCAGACCCCACAAAAGACACTTCCTGACCCTCCTGGTCACTGTCCACCTGCATCTCCTTAATGTATTCAGTTTTACACACCACTTCAAAATGGCCTATTCTGTTGCATTTTCTGCATCTTCTATCTCTGGCCGGGCATATAGCACTCTGATCATGAGCCCGGTAGCACCGTGTGCATCGGCCATGTTGCGCCCATCCACTTCTAGGCCTTTCCAGTACTTTAGATCTACCGCTCACATTGTGCCTTTCACTAGCAGTTTTCCTAGACTGTTGCACTTCATCCACAATACTCTCAGACCTCAGATCAGCACTTTGCTTTTTCACCAGTTCACTCTGGCGGGCCATCCTAATAGCCCCGTCTAACGTTAAATCAGGCTCTAACTGCAGCTTCAGGGAGTCTTCAGCATCTGCAATTCCAATAACTATTCTGTCTCTGATTTGCTCTTCTTTAGCAACACCAAACTCACAGAATTCAGCTAATTCATACAGGCTGCGCACAAATGACTCCACAGATTCTCCCACACGCTGATTACGTTTGTGAAAACAAGCTCTCTCATGAATCACATTTCTTTTGGGCACAAACTGGGCACTGAGTTTATCCATAACTATATCAAAGTTAAATTCTTCCCCTTCTTGGAAAATAAAAGCATTGAACACTGGCTCCATATCTTTCCCCATAGAGTATAAAAGAGAATTAACTTGTACTTCACCACTCTCCTTGTTCAGTTTGGAAGCAATCCTGAAGCGCTGAAACCGTTGACGCCATGTGGGCCAAGCTGCAGGCTGAGAAAAGTCAAAAGGCTCAGGTGGGGTAAACTTTGACATTGCAATCGATCAGGAACAGAAGCGCAGTCCAGAACTTCTGACACCATGTCATGAGATGCAGGACATATGCAGGACACAGCAATGATGGTACAACTCCATTTTATTACAGAGCATAGCAATTCACATCTAGTCAGGTTGATTGTACTAAACTAACTGCGACACAGACACCGGACCTAAGCCCCGCCCACATACTAGTGACATCACATCCTGCTCTCATCACATTGATAATAATTAATTCCCAGATAAAATGAGGTCTAATGGCTAAATGGACTGTCAATCATTAGGAGCATTGATCATTATACAGTATATAAAAGTTTTTATTCAATCTCTTATTAGTTAATATAATACTTGTTATTTCTGAAGAAAATACATATTTAGAGACACTTTTTGGGAAGAATTTCAAGGCAGAGCTATTTTCATAGCATAATATATAAACTTGAAAAAATATATGAAAAACTGCGTCCAAACGACATGAAGTACCAGTGAGTATATTGTACATATTGTTTTCTCATTATTATTTTTTTTTAATTACAATGTACAGTACATGTGTAGATGCGTATACCAACCTTTCATACATTACAGAATAATTATAATATGACAGTAATTCAGGGATTTTCAAAATACTGTACAACATTCACATCTAACTGTCTTGTGTGTGTCATGGCCCTGCAAAGGGTTCCAAATAGGGATGTCAGGTGTCCAGTATTCAACCGGACAGTCACATATTAATCCAGTAAAATCTTCACAAAAATACAGGACACTTAAATGTACATTTTTAAAGTCCTTTAGGCCCTGATATTCAAAACCTCTCTGCTCAGGTGAGATATTCTAAAATGATCCTCCAGCACTGTGAGATCCCTAGTGAAATATTCAAAAGGCAGATTTTGCTTTACTTCTCAAAGGGGTGTTCCCTGCATTTCTATAAGTGAAGGAGAGACAAGCCCAATGAAATATAGCACTGCATAACATGACAGTTCTGTTGCATTTACACTTTGTGCTTTCTATTGTATATCAATTTTAACTTCAGATTACATTTTATTACATTTAAACTTTAACTTTCTATTTTGTATACATCAGTGCATTTAGGATTGGGATTTTTCAAATTCTGACTATGCCTTCACAGTTTCTGTGTAACTTTAACAAATTAGGGCTACTTTCCATTGAGCTAGTAACATAACAATTCTTCATAGACTTTAATGGAGATAAATGTTTTTACCACCAGTTTCCAAACATTACCACCTCAATGGAAACTAGGACCAGACTCATACTTTGTATATACGTATATATATATATATATATATATATATATATATATATATATATATATATATATATATATATATATATATATATATATATCTTTTATTAATGATATTGCAATTGCATGTCTTTTAATAAATTGAATGGACACTGAACCCAAATTTTTTATTTTGTGGCATCTATTTATGGCATCTAAGCTTTCTTTTTGGTTCAGTACTCTGGACAGCATTTTTTTTATTGGTGGATGAATTTATCCACCAATCAGCAAGGACAACCCAGGTTGTTCACCAAAAATGGGCCAGCATCTAAACTTACATTCTTGCATTTCAAATACAAATACCAAGAGAATGAAGAAAATTTTATTATAGGAGTAAATTAGAAAGTTGCTTAAAATGTCATGCTCTATCTGAATCACAAAAGAAAAAATTTTGGGTTCAGTGTCCCTTTAAGTTAGGGGGTGTTAGGGTTAGACTTAGGTTTAGCGGTTAATTATTTTAGAATACTGGTGGCGACGTTGGGGGCGGCAGATTAGGGGTTAATAAGTGTAGGTAGGTTGCGGCGACATTGGGATGGCAGATTAGGGGTTAATAAATATCATGTTGGTGTTGGCAATGTTGGGGGCAGCAGATTAGGGGTTAATAAATATAATGTAGGTGGCAGCGATGTCCGGAGCAGCAGATTAGGGGTTAATAAATATAATGCAGGTGTTGGCAATGTCGGGGGTGGCAGATTAGGGCTTAATAAGTGTAAGATTAGTGATGTTTAGACTCAGGGTTCATGTTAGGGTGTTAAGTGTAAACATAAAATGTGTTTCCCCAATTAATGGGGCTGCTTTACGGAGCGTTACGCTGCTTTTTTGCAGGTGTTAGACTTTTTCTCAGCCGGCTCTCCCCATTGATATCTATGGGGAAATCGTGCACAAGCACGTATAACCAGCTTACCCCTGACTTAAGCATCTCTGGCATTGGAGTGCGGTATGGAGCTCAATTTTGCTCTACGCTCACGTCTTGCCTTTTAACGCCGGGTTTGTAAAAACCTGTAATACCAGCGCTGCGGGTAAGTGAGCGGTGAGAAAAAACTGCATGTTAGCACCGCACCCCTCATAACGCAAGACTCGTAATCTAGCCCAATGTATGTGTAATAAAACTATGATATCATGCAGTGCTATATTGCACTGAGTTTGTCTCTGCTTCACATACATAAATGAGAGAGTTCTGCCCTTTTTCTTTTGAAAATTCAGTGAGTTCAGCATTTGTGAAGTCTAAACTACAATTTCTCTCCAAGCTGGAGAATCTTTGAATATCAGGGCCTAAGAGTTAAATGTAAAATTCCTCCTATGTCTCAATACATAATTTAAGCTGGAAAGAAAGAGATCTGTGGCAACCCAAGGGTTGCAGGTTTTATCCCGGCAAGGTCCACTCAGTCTTTCATCCTTTCGAGGTTGGTAAAATGAGTACCATTAAGTTGGGTAATAATAATTACTGTGCCACAAGTCGATTAAGTTTGAGCTTGTGCGCTATACAAGTATCCATTATTATTATAATGCATTACAAATAAGGAGAAGAAAGAAGTGAGGAGCAGTCAAGGGTGTATCAGGGTATTGGTGAGTAATATTCAATATATATATCAACAGATAATATGTGTTGTATTTCAATATTTATTAAATGCCCTGAGCATTGCTAAATGCAAATCAATTTGTCAAGATTTGGAAGCTAAACTTAGAAATAAACCCACCTTTTTCTGGTTACACATCAGAGAATAAATGAGCAGACATTTGTATAGATAAAACTGATGGGCCACTTCAAAGTAATTTTAGCACATGGGCTTCCTGTTTAAAAGGTTTAGTTCACCACAGACCCCCCTGTAAAGACAACAGACATGCAGTCTTAACTGACCTTTGAAGCTAGCTGAATCTCAGGGGATGTAGTAATTAGCATTTGTGTGATATACATAGTTCTTTTGAAGGTCCAATACACATATGCGTCAGGAAAAGTGCTAGCTCAGATGCCATCATATGAGAGACTAAATCTCAAATAAATGAATTGTGTCTCATAATAATTTAAAATACAGGTATACCTCACTTTACAGCGCTTCACTTTACAGCGATTCGCTAATACAGCGCTTTGTGGAGCTGAAGTTCAACCTCCAAGGATTATGAAATAGTGCTTTAATCATTGTGAGTTTGCGAGAAAAGTGACTGGCACCATTTTGTTATGCACAGTTCACTCTGTTTACAGCTTTACAGTGCAATCTGTATCTCAGTGCTATAGTTTGGCAAATTTTACTACAGTAATTGTCACTATTTTACAAGTACAGTATTTATTGAATACTGTGCTGTGCTAGTGTTAAACTAAACTTAGCCCTATTGCACCTTAATATATGCTAGTTCAAACATGTTTTTAAACACACTGACAAGTGGAAAGAAAGCTAAAACTGCCTTGTTTCACTTTAAGGCGGTTTTCACTATACAGCGGGGCTCCGGTCACTAACTCGCTGTATGAGCGGGGTATACCTGTACTCAGATCATATTAAAAACATCTATATATATGTATTGATCTGAAAATTACACTATATTGAATAAATGTCTGCTGTACTGGATAATTAGCTGCATTGGTAAATTTAAAATGTGTTAAAAAACCTCAGAATAATAACACTGCTTCTTTTATTTCAAACATCTGATAAACCAGGATATTAAATGCTATGGTTCCATGAAGAGCAGATAATCAAGCATATAATTATTTACTAAAATGGCTATATAATTATTCACATCAGAATGCTACTTACAGATTACCGTATTGTTCCGCATATAGGCCACACTTTTTTCCCTTGATTTGTAGCTTTAAATTTGCGGTGCGGCCTATAATCGGGTACTTTCGGTTAATATTCTTCGATGCGCAGTACAACTGAACTTCTGGTGCACCCTGTGGCCATTAGGGTGTTGTAGTCTTCCGGAGTTGGGTAGGAAGCTAGACCAGCAGTGAAGCGATGTAGACACACAGACTTACTATCTGGAAAGTGGATGGATGTTGCTCTGAACACTTTTTCAACCAAGGCGAGTGGTGTGAAGCTATTAACTATCAAGGCAAGGTACCCCTGTTTATCTGGTCTGAGGTAGTAGAGAGCTGTATCTGTGCCATACTCCTGAGCATGGTAGCTGGGTCATTTCATAACGGTTTTGTGCTAATGAACTATGGACTGCTTTGCACTAAGTCCTGACATTTAAGTTTTTCTTTGTTTTTATGCCTTTTAAGCTCTAAAGGTGGTGGTATTAATTTTTTAGCTTGTGGGGAGACGTCCCTCATTTTACTTGTTTTTAACATTTTCAGCTTGCATTGTCTGTGAATTTGTACTTAGCTGTGTAGCACCCTCTTATTTTTTGTATATCTTGTATGGTTTTGTATCTACTTTGGAGAAGGTAGATTTAGAGTGGCTAAAATGTACACACTGCTTAGCACTGACATTTCTGTATCTTGCAGGGGAAATATGGAAATAAGTTATGTGCCTAAAAGGAAATGAGGCAGAATGCAGTTTGCTAAAAGGTGCAATTAAATTACTGAGTACACCTGCAGTAGAATAATTACCACTCACTATGGTCCTGGTTATCATGCAAATTCATTGGGGGCTTTTCTGAGCATTATGTTGTAATCTGTTTCTCCTTTACACAAAGATTTAATTTCTTCAAAATGGCACCAAACTTTAAGGGTGCGGCCTATAATGAGGTGTGGCCTATATTCGGCACAATACGTATATATGTGATATAATCCGATAGGAAGTATATATATATATATATATATATATATATATATATATATATATATATATATATATACATTTATATATATATTTATAGGTATACTATAAGCGGAATATACTCAAGTTTGGTTTTGAATGATACATATTCAGTAGTATTAAATAGTCCCATATATATTGAACGTATTGTTTATCGATACTGGAAAATATAAGCGTATTTAATGAAAACATATAAGAGAATATGTATCTGTAATATTTACTAAATGTTCAACCATGGGGGTTGGACTGCCATCTGCATTACCAAAGGGCCGATAAGGGACAAGCTTCGATTAAGGGCGTAACAAAATTTTATGTTGGAATGATTAGAAGTGAAGGAGTGGCTATCACTGATAAAAGCTGCTACACTAGCTGTGAAAAGAAGGAATACAGACTCAGAAAAATTCATAGGGAAAAAACCTCTTGGAGACTTTTTGGCTGCAGACTCACTTGGCTAGCACACACTCACTGGGCTAAAACAGAGATACACATGTTGCGCTAGTTTCTCTGACTACATTTTGTTGGGACCCTTTCTTATAATAAGAACGATAACTTTGAGGCTTGTACCCTTGCAAACAATGGAATATTCCTTCACGTATGACCAACAAGAAGCCACAGGATATTTAATTTATCATACTGGTTTGCTGGTGTAGTATGTAGTTATTTTATATTTTAATAGATTTTATCAAAGGTATTCTATAACTTAAATGTATCTGTAATTTGTAAGTGTGAATTATAAGTACAGATAGGGCTTCCATAGTATTGTGTAGTTTAGAAATAATTATATTGGTGCTAAATAATTTTATTGCTGGAAAGGCTTTGTACACTATATTTATATTAGTCTTATTTATTGTGAAATCTCTTAGAAATTGCATAAAAAAATTGGCTATTGTGTAAATAATATACAATTTATCTTGTTGTTAATAATCAAGCATTGGAAATTAGTGACCCACATAGTGGCAGTAAATTAGAGTTGCTGGCTAATTATAGATTGTTCTGGTATTCTCATTTGTGATATTTTAATAAGTGATTCATTTGGAGCTAAGGTTAAGTTTTAGAAATATATTTTATGGTTTGCTTTGCATAGAAAATTGTAACAACATAGACATATATAATTGATTCATAATCTAATTCAACAGTGCGGATCAGGTCCGCCAGACCTCGCTGAATATGGAGAGCAATACGCTCTCCATATTCAGCATTGCACCAGCAGCTCACAAGAGCTGCTGGTGCAATGCCGCCCCCTGCAGACTCGTGGCCAATTGGCCGCCAGCAGGGGGTTGTCAATCAACCTGATCGTACTCGATCGGGTTGAATTGCGGCGATGTCTACAGAGGCTCAGAGCAGGCGGGCAGGTTATGGAGCAGCAGTCTTTAGACCTCTGCTTCATAACTGGTGTTTCTGGCGACCCTGCAGACTCGCCAGAAACACGGGCATCAAGCTCCTTTCAGAGCTTGATAGATATGCCCCTAAGCATCACAAATTCTTTGCTTCACTAAAAGATATGAATTTTAATTCTTGGAGCGAAGTAAGGCAACAGTGCAAAAAGGGAATTCGGACAATGTTGCACAACAACAGCTGCTAAGGCGACTGTATACAATTTGAAGTGTGGCGCGAATCAAAGCCCAATCAAATCCTGATTTGCACTAAAAAGTGCTTACAGTATGGCCGAAAACTACCCCAAATTTTAAAGCTCAGAATTTGTGAATTTATTTTATGAAGCATCACACATCAAAATAAATCTGGCTAGATATTTTGATGATAACTGCTCATTGGGCTGGCTGAAGTGTGGCGCGAATCAAAGCCCAATCAAATCCTGATTTGCACTAAAAAGTGCTTACAGTATGGCCGAAAACTACCCCAAATTTGAAAGCTCAGAATTTGTGAATTTATTTTATGAAGCATCACACATCAAAATAAATCTGGCTAGATATTTTGATGATAACTGCTCATTGGGCTGGCTGATCAGAGAGAGTACAAGTTATACTCTATTCAGCAGTCCAGTGAACAGGAGAACCAAGTCCCAGCCCTAAAATTGTGGCGGAAACAAGGGTGTCACCTAGCCCCCTCAAATTAGAGTCCAAAAAGAAAACGTATGAGGAGGTGGCCAGAGAAAACAGGCCCTCACCACAAAGTTTTGAGTCTGTCCCTCCCCCACCAAGGGCTGAGGTGCAGAGGGAATATACTCAAAATGGGGGGCATAACCAGATAAATAGGTATCCCCAAAGAGACAAATACCCACAAGGTAATCAGTATCCCTGTAGAAGTAAATACCAAAAGTTATGAAAATACTCTCAGGATAACAAGACACCCCAAGTAAATAGTGCGCCCCATAATATTAACACTGGACAAGTTGAACCCCAAAGACAACCGCTTCAAAATAGAAACAACAGCTATGATTCTGAGGGATCCCAAGGATCCAGGAATCAGTACCCAGGGATATCAAAAAATCGGTCCATGGGTAAAAATAGCTTGTACAATTAAGTGGGCCAACTTAGTATGCAGTTATGTAAGGAAGCAGGCACTGCACAGGGGTACAAATAAAAATTCCAAGTTTAATGTGTAAAAGTTAAAAAAGTACAGCAGCAAAAAAAAGGCAATCTATATAGCAGACGTATAAGAGTATATCTTCAAGCCAAGGGTTTCCAATGCTATATATATGGGTTAGTTCCCACCAAGATACGTATCAATTTGCAAATGTGGGGCAAATTTTGCCCCATGGCGGTACCACATATTTGGTTATAGAAGACACCATCAAACAAAAAAGAATTATGAGACAGTAAAAATCTCAATACATATAGTATGTAATGCCTGACGGTGTCTTCCATACCCAACCCTCTGTCCAAAAAAAAATCAACAGCCTGTATACCCAAATTCTGAGGGATACATGTATATAGGGAGCATATATCTATAGCTACCCATGACATTTTTTTTCCAATTTACTGACTCTAAAGATTGAAGTAATTGTGATCTGTCCCTAAGATAGGACAACTGTTTTTTGGCTAATGGCTGCAATATACCATCTAACCATGCCCCCAAAGGCTCAAACAAGGAACCCTCCCCTGAGTCAATAGGTCTTCCTGGGGGGAAAAACAGGGTCCTTGTGCAGTTTGGGGACATGGTAAAAGATGGGGACAAAAGGATTGTCAGGAATAAGATTGTTGATGTCACTATCCTTAAATACACCCAATGTAACATCTTCATAAACTAGTTTTTCTAGGTTTTTTCTTAAAAAGGGTAAGAGGATTATATGTTAATTTTTTTTGTATACATTTGTGTCCATAAGCTGTTTATGGGCCTCTTGGAAATAAGAGTCTTTATCAAGTACTACAATGCTGCCACCCTTATCTGCATTTTTAATGACAATAATGGTATTTTTTGGAGTGACTTAATCGTTAAGTGTTCCTTAGGAGAAAGATTAAAGGTGGCAGCATCAGTACTAATATCTTCTTCCAATTTTAGAATGTCCTCCTGCACCATCTTGTGGTAGGCATTCATAATAGGGGCCTCTAAAATGTATAGGGTAAAAATCTGATTTAATTTTTCGTGGTCTCATAAGATCATAAGGAATAACTGAATCAATTTCACCACTATATAAATCTGTTAATGTAGTGACCATCTGAGCATCAACAAAAGATAAATGTGATACCTCTTTAGCTGAAATAGCTGCAGTATTAGCTATAGTAGCCTCTGGATTAATTTCATTAGGTTTAGTGAGAACAAAAAACCTCTTAAGTGCTAACTTGAGAATAAATTTATTTATGTCAAGAAGTGTGTTAAAACTAGAGAACTTACTGGAAGATGCAAACCCTAGACCCTTAGACAACATTTTAAATTCCTCTTCACTTAGATCATGTTTTGAGAGGTTAATAACACTGAGATTATTAATGTTGGCACTATTGGATGTAGTAACATCCTAAAGATAATTAGAATAGCAATATATTAATGTCCCTTCTTCTGTTGTTTTCCTTTTCCTGTTGTTTCTCCAACTTTGTCGTTTCCTTTTGATAGGGATGAGCCCTGGCGTGTCTTCGAACATACCACCTGGGGTGTATTTTCCACTTCCTCCCTCTCTGTAGTTTCCTGTAAAAAATCACAAGAAGAGGAAGGAGAGACAGATGGAGATGAAAGAAGAGAAGAACAGTTGGAGGAATAGGAAGTGCCTGAAAAACAGGCTTCTGAATCGATGGTCTCTCCTTCAAATTCACTGAAGATGACTTTTCTTTTCTCCAACTTTTTTATGGATGGATTTTGGGGCATTCTAACCATTTTCTTCTTTGGATAAATTGGTTTTGTTATTATTACCTTTTTGTTTTTTATTTTTATTTCTATTGGCTCGTTTTTGTCGACATATAGAAGCCCAATTATATACTTGCTGTTGTTCATAGTCCTGTTTATCCCTTTGAAATTGTTCTCATGTTCTCAGAGCTTGTTCTTTATCCTGTCTGGCTATGGAGTTTTTGCTGCTGTACTTTTTTAACTTTTACACAGTAAACTTGGAATTTTTATTGGTACCACTGTGCAGTACCTGCTTCCTGTTCACTAGCATTCTAGCTTTTGTTGCTTGATTCCACCACTGCTACGGCGCTCCATTGTTATTGGAGGATTCTGGATGACCTAACGACGGGTTTACTTCTGCTTTGGGAACGGAGAGATTCGGATGCTGCTTGGACCCACGCACATGCTGTGTTTCAGTTACTGACTGCTGGAATCAACCTTGCTGGTGCTGCCTCAATCTCCACCGAATAAGTGAGTATATGTCCCTTATCATACTGATATATTTATATGCATGGGATTCTTCTTTTAAAACAAATAGTTGCTATCAGAATAAATGTACTTTACACATACTTCTGAATCATTGGAGTTTTGTAGCAATATACGCTATAATATAGCACTGTTAGAAAGTGAATCTATGCTTACTTAAAAACAGTGACTGTTTATTATAATCTAGGTATTACCTTGGTAAAACACAAACTTAAGGGTTCGTCACATTTTCTTCTTATGTTCCTTAAAATACGTTTCTATCTAATCCTACCCAATAACCACGTATATGGGATACCAATTACCAGCATTTAATTGCTTATATCAACTAGCACATAGCATTTGTTTGCCCTGGCAGGCGCAGACACAAACACTTAAGATCCTACATTTAAAAACATTATTATTGTGAATGCTACGGATACATATATTACCTCAAATCATGAGGATTTTTTTTACATTGATACAAGACAAGAATATTTTAATACCATCTTCACTATGGAAGATTTGGTCATGGAACTCCAGATATGAAGAAACATTTTAAATCCTTGGAACATTCCCTGATCAAAGACCTCAAATTGATGTGGGACATAATAGCATTTAAGAAATATATTGAAACTAAGAGAATACCAAGAGGGTTACGCATAAAAAAATATCCCTTGTTTCACTTTGATGACCCAGAAGATATGGAGGAATGGAACATGGCCCTAAATGAATGCCCCTTTACATTATTGAACATCCTAATAAGAGTGAAAAATAAGAAACGTTTGAAATTGGAGCAAGCTATACTTTCATTGAAAGAAGAAATTCAAACATTTAATAATAACACAGAATTTTAATCATTAAATAAAAGGATGATTGACTCCATAGCCAAACAGGATAAAGAACAAGCTCTGAGAAAAGAAGAACATTTCAAAGGGATAAAGAGGACTATGAACAATAGCAAGTATATAATTGTGCTGCTATACGTTGACAACAACGAGCCAATAAAAAAAAAAAAAAAAAAGCCAATTTATCCAAAGAAAATGGTCAGAATGCCCCAAAACCCATCCTTAAAAAAGCTGCATCTGAAGGAGAGACCACTGATTCGGAAGCCTGTTTTTCAGGCACTTCCTATTCCTCTTCTTTCATCTCCATCTGTCTCTCCTTCCTCTTCTTGTGATTTTTTACAGGAGACTACAGAGAGGGAGGAAGTGGAAAATACACCCCAGGTGGTACGTCCAAAGACACGCCAGGGCTCATGCCTATCAAAAGGAAACAACAAAGATGGAGAAACAAAAGGAAAAGGAAAACAACAGAAGAATTGACATTAATACTTTGTTATTCTAATTATCTTGAGGATGTTACTACATCCAATAGTGCCAACATTAATAATCTCAGTGTTATTAAGCTTTTAAAACATGATCTAAGTAAAGAGGAATTTAAAGTGTTGTCCTAAAATTGGAAGAAGATATTAGTACTGATGCTGCCACCTTTAATCTTTCTCGTAAGGAACAATTAGCGATTAAGTCACTATAAAACAATACCAATATTGTCATTAAAAATGCAGATAAGGGTGGCAGCATTTTAGCTCTTGTTAAAGATTCTTATTTCTAAGAGGCCCATAAACAGCTTATGGACACAAATGATATATAACCCTGTTACCCTTTTTTAAGAAAAACCTAGAAAAACTAGTTTATGAAGGTGTTACATTGGGTGTATTTAAGGATAGTGACATCAACAATCTTATTCCTGACAATACTTTTGTCCCCATCTTTTACCATGTCCCCAAACTGCACAAGGACCCTCTTTTTCCCCCAAGAAGACCTATTGTCTTGGGGTTGGGTTCCTTGTTTGAGCCTTTGGGGGCATGGTTAGATGGTATATTGCAGCCATTAACCAAAAAACAGTTGTCCTACCTTAGGGACAGTTCACAATTACTTCAATCTTTAGATTCAGCTAATTGAAAAATAATTTTTCATGGGTAGTTATAGATATATGCTCCCTATATCCCTCAGAATTTGGGTATACAGTCTGTTGATTTTTTTTTTGGACAGAGGGTTGGGTATGGAAGACACCGTCTGGCATTACATAAGAGATGAATTTAGATTTTCTCTGTCTCATAATTTTGTTTTGTTTGATGGTGTCTTCTATAACCAAATATGTGGTACCGCCATGGGGGCAAAATTTGCCTCTGTGTTTGCAAATGTATATGTATCTTGGTGGGAACTAACCCATATATATAGCATTGAAAACCCTTGGCTTGAAGACATACTCTTATACATCCACTATATCGATGACCTTTGGTTATCGCAAAAAGTCTCTTGATAATATGGAGTTTGAGAAATTTATGTCTTACATAAACAATAATTCCTTTAACCTTCAATTTACTGGACAGTACAGTGCCCATGAGGTTAACTATCTTGACTTAACATTACAGATTAATAATAATGTAATTATAACCAAGACATTCCGTAAACCTAAGGCAGGGAACACTATACTCCATGCCTCTTCTCAGCACCCCAGTCATGTAGCTAAACTCATACCAATGAGTCAATTTATTAGATTGAGAAGAAACACCTGGGGGGCTACTTATCAAGCCGTCTACTTTTCTGGCTTCGCCGGCCCAATACGTCCGCCTAAGCTCGCCTACCTTCGCCGCCGCGGACCTTGAATACGTTCGCCTAAGTTATCAAATAAAGCTGTCAAAAAGCCGCGGGGCGATGAGCAGCGGACTGTGACAGTTATCACTCATCCGATCTCGCTGCCCTTCGGCTTTTTCCCAGCTTTATTGCTAGCCTGTCACTAAGCACTCACACTAAACTACACTGTTCTACCCCCTATACCGGCGCCCCCGGAGGCCCCCGCAACTAAATAAAGTTACTAACCCCTAAACCGCCGCTCCTAGACCCCGCCGCAAGTCTTATAAATGTATTAACCCCTAAACCGCCGCTCCTAGACCCCGCCGCAAGTCTTATAAATGTATTAACCCCTAAACCGCCGCTCCTAGACCCCGCCGCAAGTCTTATAAATGTATTAACCCCTAAACCGCCGCTCCTAGACCCCGCCGCAAGTCTTATAAATGTATTAACCCCTAAACCGCCGCTCCTAGACCCCGCCGCAAGTCTTATAAATGTATTAACCCCTAAACCGCCGCTCCTAGACCCCGCCGCAAGTCTTATAAATGTATTAACCCCTAAACCGCCGCTCCTAGACCCCGCCGCAAGTCTTATAAATGTATTAACCCCTAAACCGCCGCTCCTAGACCCCGCCGCAAGTCTTATAAATGTATTAACCCCTAAACCGCCGCTCCCGGACACCGCTGCCACCTACATTATACCTAGTAACCCCTATCCTGCCCCCCTATACCGTCGCCCTCTATTATAAAATTATTAACCCCTATCCTGCTGATCCCGCACCTCTCCGCAACTAAATAAATAGTTTAACCCCTAAACCGCCGCTCCATGAACCCGCCGCAACCTATAATAAATTTATTAATCCCTATCCTGCCCCCCACTACGCCGCCGCCACTGTAATAAAATGATTAACCCCTAAACCTAACCCTAACCCTAACGCCCCCTAACTTAAATATTAATTAAATAAATCTAAATAAATTAACTCTTATTAACTAAATGAATCCTATTTAAAACTAAATACTTACCTTTAAAATAAACCCTAATATAGCTACAATATAAATAATAATTATATTCTAGCTATCTTAGGATTTATTTTTATTTTACAGGTACCTTTCAATTTATTTTAACCATGTACAATAGCTATTAAATAGTTATTAACTATTTAATAGCTTACCTAGCTAAAATAAAGAGAAATGTACCTGTGAAATAAATCCTAACCTAAGTTACAATTACACCTAACACTACACTATACTTTAATAAATTATTCCTATTTAAAAATAAATACTTACCTGTAAAATAAACCCTAAGATAGCTACAATGTAATTAATAATTATATTATAGCTATCTTAGGATTTATATTTATTTTACAGGTAACTTTGTATTTATTTTAGCTAGTTAGAATAGTTATTAAATAGTTATTAACTATTTAATAACTACCTAGCTAAAAGAAATACAAAATTACCTGTAAAATAAATCCTAACTTAAGTTACAATTAAACCTAATACTACACTATCATTAAATTAACTAAATAAACTACCTACAAAGAACTACAATGAAATACAATTACATAAACTAACTAAAGTACAAAAAATAAAAAAAGCTAAGTTACAAAAAATAAAAAATTAAGTTACAAACATGTTAAAAATATTACAACAATTTTAAGCTACTTACACCTAATCTAAGCCCCCTAATAAAATAACAAACCCCCCCAAAATAAAAAAAATCCCTACCCTATTCTAAATTACATAAATTTCAAAGCTCTTTTACCTTACCAGCCCTTAAAAGGGCCATTTGTGGGGGCATGCCCCAAAAAGTTCAGCTCTTTTGCCTGTAAAAGAAAAATACAACCCCCCCCCCCAACATTAAAACCCACCACCCACATACCCCTAATCTAACCCAAACCCCCCTTACAAAAACCTAACACTAATCCCCTGAAGATCATCCTACCTTGAGTCGTCTTCACTCAGCCAAGCCACCGATGGAACTGAAGAGGACATCCGGAGCGGAAGAAGTTAATCCTCCAAGCGGCGCTGAAGAAATCTTCCATCCGATGAAGTCATCATCCAGGCGGCGCTGAAGAAGTCTTCGATCCGGCCGATGTCATCTTCAAAGAGGCGCTGAAGAGGTCTTCTATCCGGGCGAAGTCATCTTCCAAGCCGGGTCTTCAATCTTCCTTCCGCCGACGCGGAACCACCTTCTTCACCGACGGACTACGACGAATGACGGCTCCTTTAAGGGACGTCATCCAAGATGGCGTCCCCTCAATTCCGATTGGCTGATAGGATTCTATCAGCCAATCGGAATTAAGGTAGGAAAATCTGATTGGCTGATGGAATCAGCCAATCAGATTGAGCTCGCATTCTATTGGCTGTTCCGATCAGCCAATAGAATGCGAGCTCAATCTGATTGGCTGATTGGATCAGCCAATCGGATTGAACTTGAATCTGATTGGCTGATTCCATCAGCCAATCAGATTTTCCTACCTTAATTCCGATTGGCTGATAGAATCCTATCAGCCAATCGGAATTGAGGGGACGCCATCTTGGATGACGTCCCTTAAAGGAGCCGTCATTCGTCGTAGTCCGTCGGTGAAGAAGGTGGTTCCGCGTCGGCGGAAGGAAGATTGAAGACCCGGCTTGGAAGATGACTTCGCCCGGATAGAAGACCTCTTCAGCGCCTCTTTGAAGATGACATCGGCCGGATCGAAGACTTCTTCAGCGCCGCCTGGATGATGACTTCATCGGATGGAAGATTTCTTCAGCGCCGCTTGGAGGATTAACTTCTTCCGCTCCGGATGTCCTCTTCAGTTCCATCGGTGGCTCGGCTGAGTGAAGACGACTCAAGGTAGGATGATCTTCAGGGGATTAGTGTTAGGTTTTTGTAAGGGGGGTTTGGGTTAGATTAGGGATATGTGGGTGGTGGGTTTTAATGTTGGGGGGGTTGTATTTTTATTTTACAGGCAAAAGAGCTGAACTTTTTGGGGCATGCCCCCACAAATGGCCCTTTTAAGGGCTGGTAAGGTAAAAGAGCTTTGAAATTTATGTAATTTAGAATAGGGTAGGGATTTTTTTTATTTTGGGGGGGTTTGTTATTTTATTAGGGGGCTTAGATTAGGTGTAAGTAGCTTAAAATTGTTGTAATATTTTTAACATGTTTGTAACTTAATTTTTTATTTTTTGTAACTTAGCTTTTTTTATTTTTTGTACTTTAGTTAGTTTATGTAATTGTATTTCATTGTAGTTCTTTGTAGGTAGTTTATTTAGTTAATTTAATGATAGTGTAGTATTAGGTTTAATTGTAACTTAAGTTAGGATTTATTTTACAGGTAATTTTGTATTTCTTTTAGCTAGGTAGTTATTAAATAGTTAATAACTATTTAATAACTATTCTAACTAGCTAAAATAAATACAAAGTTACCTGTAAAATAAATATAAATCCTAAGATAGCTATAATATAATTATTAATTACATTGTAGCTATCTTAGGGTTTATTTTACAGGTAAGTATTTATTTTTAAATAGGAATAATTTATTAAAGTATAGTGTAGTGTTAGGTGTAATTGTAACTTAGGTTAGGATTTATTTTACAGGTACATTTCTCTTTATTTTAGCTAGGTAAGCTATTAAATAGTTAATAACTATTTAATAGCTATTGTACATGGTTAAAATAAATTGAAAGGTACCTGTAAAATAAAAATAAATCCTAAGATAGCTAGAATATAATTATTATTTATATTGTAGCTATATTAGGGTTTATTTTAAAGGTAAGTATTTAGTTTTAAATAGGATTCATTTAGTTAATAAGAGTTAATTTATTTAGATTTATTTAATTAATATTTAAGTTAGGGGGCGTTAGGGTTAGGGTTAGGTTTAGGGGTTAATCATTTTATTACAGTGGCGGCGGCGTAGTGGGGGGCAGGATAGGGGTTAATAAATTTATTATAGGTGGCGACGGTGTAGGGGGGGCAGATTAGGGGTTAATAAATGTATTATAGGTGGCGACGGTGTAGGGGGGGCAGGATAGGGGTTAATACATTTAATATAGGTTGCGGCGGGTTCAGGGAGCGGCGGGTTAGGGGTTAATACATTTATTATAGTTGCGGTGGGCTCCGGGAGCGGCGGTTTAGGGGTTAATATGTATAGAGTAGCTTGCGGTGGGCTCCGGGAGCGGCGGTTTAGGGGGTAATAACTTTATTTAGTTGCGGCGGTGTAGGGGGGGTCAGATTAGTGGTGTTTAGACTCGGGGTACATGTTAGGGTGTTAGGTGTAGACAGCTCCCATAGAAATCAATGGGATGTCTGTCAGCAGCGAACTTGTACTTTCGCTATGGTCAGACTCCCATTGATTCCTATGGGATCCGCCGCCTCCAGGCTGGCGCTTTGAAAACCAGGTACGCTGGGCCGTAAAAGTGCCGAGCGTACCTGCTAGTTTTTTGATAGCTAGCAAAAGTAGTGAGAATGTGCCGCACTTGTGTGCGGAACATCTGGAGTGACGTAAGAATCGATCTGTGTCGGACTGAGTCCGGCGGATCGAAGCTGACGTCACAAAATTCTACTTTTGCCGGTCTCGAGCCTTTGATAACTAAGGCGAATCAGCCTCGCCACAAATACGCTGCGGAATACGCAGCGTATTTGAGGTTGACGGCTTGATAACTACCCCCCCAAGTCTGATGAAGTATATGAGTCTCAATCCATAGAATTTAGGAATAGATTGATACTGAGAGGAAATGCCGAAAAGAAATAAAAACCTATAGTGGAACACAAAAAATCAAAGGTAACAATTTGGCTAATAAAACAAACTCTGAGTTCAAGGATTCAATTGTGTTTACCACTGCATATTCCCAACAATATAACGCTGTTACAAAAATTCTTAAAAAACATTTACATATTCTCTCAGGAGATGATATATTGAAACCATATATAAATAGGGTTAAATATGTACCCAAAAAATCTAGAACCCTTGGTCAAAGACTTTCACCGAGCTTGGTCATTAGAGACAAAGCCCACAAACTTAACTGGTTAAATAAAACAGGTAACTTTAGGTGTGCGAAATGTAATTGTCATATGTGTCCTCATATATCTAAGGGAAAAACTTTTTCTAGTAGTTTCACATGACAAGAATTTGTAGTACCACATTTTCTATTTACCTTTTAACATGCAGATTATGCAATTATCAATATACAGGACAAACCTCTAAGAAAATCTGTAAAAGATTCGGTGAACACACTAGAGATGTAAAGAATTTTAATAAGGATTCGGCAGTGGCTCATCACTTTAATGGTTACCATTTCACCAACATACCAGATATGACCATTAAAGTTATCGATATAGCTACCATCCCCATCAGAGGGGGTAATACATTTAAAATTAAGGGAAAAAAAGAGCTGTTTTGGATGCTTAAATTAAAAACACATTCTCCCATGGGGATGAATCATGAGTGTGACATTAACTATTTCATTGATAAATATTTTATTTTCTATTCTTTATTCCATGAGTTATTGTGGGGTTTCTCACTCCCAATTCTCTCCATGCTATAGCAGTGTTCTTGCACCATAATTTTTATATATTTCTGTGTGCTTTCTAGAAATATAGAATACATTATATGTATATAAAACTTTGGGTTCATCATATACTTTATTGCTGTCTTTGAGCAAAAACTTCTTAAAGAGTCAATATGCAATATATGGTTGTGCTAAAATTATATATAATGTATCTTTCTGTCATTAACATGTATATTGTAATTATTAGGATGTGTTTCTTTTAACTTATCCATTTTTACATCCGAGCATCTCTATAGGGGGAGGCCTTTTTCTGTTGATTTAGTGCAATTAATTAAGAGCTTAGCATTAAGCCGCAGCCTTTCACTTGTAAGCAGCCCCTTTAAATAAGAGTATGCCCAGTGTAACCAATGAGTATATAAATAAGCGCTTCTAGGGGGAGTGAAACGCGTCAGATGATTGTGTTTGTTTGTCTGCCTGCCCACCCTTGGCTTTACCTATGTGCTTACAGCGTTTTTGCTTCTGTACTTTTTTAACTTTTACACATAAAACTTGGAATTTTTATTGGTACCCCTGTGCAGTGCCTGCTTCCTTTGTTCACTAGCATTCTAGCTTTTGTGGCTTGATTCTGACACTGCTACAGCACTCCATTGTTATTGGAGGATTCTGGATGACCTAACGGCAGGTTCACTTCCGATTTAAGAACGGAGAGATTGGGATGCTGCTTGAACCCACGCACATGCTGTGTTTCAGTTAAATCAATTATTTACATTATTTACTAATATGAGTCAAGATTTGATGGCTCAGCTCCCTAATAATCCTTTTTTAGGGGTACAGCCAGTGGTCCACAGTGGGCCACATGCACAGTCATAAATACTCAGGTATTACCTGAGAGAGAGGGGAGAGAAATACCAAATGAAATAATAAATAATCAAATTCTCTATCTACAGTCCAGAAACAGAAGGCCTAACTGTGATGACAGGCAGCCTCAGCCTGGAAGCTCTAATGAATCTCTTCTTTTGCAGTTGTCCCCAAACCTTATTCCCACAGATGCAGTACACAGGAACCCCGTCATCCCTATTATAGAGGCAGTGACCGGTAAGAGTAAAAATTCTTCTGCATTAGGTAAAATGGTTGATATAGGTAAATCGTGGCAAAGTCCACAAATGTGGAAACATGCAAATTTTATGTGTGGATGGTAGAAACTGCAGGGAGATATTATGTATTAGCTGAGCTCCAGGATTCGGTCACTAACCTTATCATGGGATTAATTGACACTGGATCTCACGCAACTATTTTATCCCACAGGTAATACTCAGAGCTAAATGAGCTAACGCCCCACAAACCTAAACTCCAGGAATTTGATGGTTCACTAATAGGTGTTGGGGTGACTCTCTCAAGGTCTGGGGTACTGCATGTTTAAAGCTTAAGCTGGGAAACAGGGTAATAAGACACCCTGTCATTATAGTGGATCTACCAACTGATTGTTTAATAATTGATGTTGATCTTCTTAAGCGAATAAGTACCGTAATTGACTGCATAAATATTATTATTTGGTCACAAGTTAAAGACCTATTAATTATGAGCGGTCCAACATACCTCACACCAGACATAACTGTAACGTAGTGGAAAAGAAGCCAGATGCTGTGGAGATTCATTTCAGGAATAATTCTGAACTTGAAATAACTATCCTACAAACAGATAATCAGACTCCCCTAAGTGGCTCTGATTGTAATACTTTTAAATTTTCACATGGAAAGATAGCAAATATTCCCCTAGCCAGCGATGTATTAACCATATCTCTCCACTAGGGGGATGTTATATTCCCTAAAGGGGGAGATCACTCTCAATTCCTTGCAGAAATTAAGAGAATTAAGGATGATTTATTTATCCCTATGCAAGTGCATGACCTTGGAAAAACCAAGTATGCTAAATTGAACTTAAAACAGGAAGCTAGCTATATAAGCAAATACTTATTTGTGCAGATAGCTGAACCTAAGGTGATTAAATATCTTTATCCCCAAGATCACTGGGTCCATCACCCGGATGACAACTCTGAAAGCTATAACATCACAGCTAAATGTTTATTATGTATCTCCATAGGTAATAAATCAGCAAGACACCTGTTTTTAGTTGTAAATAATCCCCATAATCAAATATACATTGGCAATGATCTCTTACATAGATATGTCATACAAATAGATTTGATTAACCTTCGCCTCTGGAGCAGGTTGAAAGGGGACCCTGAAATATTTCAGGATGAAAATGCAGCCCTGAAATCAAATGCCATATGCTGTGAATATGCAGGTGTTTAATAATATTGTAATTCCTGCTGGATCCAATAAATTTAACTTACCCTTACAGGTATAAAGGGGTCAGAGGTTAAAAACTTCTGAAGCACTAATTATCATCTCCCAGAGAATGCAATATATGGCTATAACAATGACACATACACCTATGGTAAATATTGGAACTATTCCAATGCATGTTAAGGTGAATAACATGACCCCACAGGGTATTGCCTTATCCAAGGGAACTACCATAGGATATGCTCTGGAATCCAGTTATTACACTTTTGGATTCCATAATAATGTAATTGGGCTAATACCTGAAAGGTACTTAACTGAAGAACAATTAATAGAACAATCCTTTGCATCCATGCCAGAAGGATTATTCACAATTCAGTCTAGTTACCCTTTCAGCTCAGAGGAAGGCATCTGTAAAATTGAAGAAGCCTCCCTGGTATTTGATCAGCTGATCAGAGAACAAAAATACACCAATACATAGAATCCTGGGGTTAATGTAAATTATAATCAAGGGGACCTCACATCTAGGCTTGAAGAAGTCTATGAGATAGGACAGCCTGAAATCTTTCCTGGATTTCAGCAAAAAGTCAAAGAGCAAATTTCCTTAGCTAATGGCTGCTCCAGTGATGATAAACGCCTATGAGAACTTCTGATGGAGTACAAGGATATTTGCTAGGGATTATTATGACTGTGAGACTACAATCCTGTAAATACAAATAGTGGAAACAGCACACCTGTACCTTCTTTCAGTGGGGCACGGAGCAACAGACTTGCCAAGTCTCTTCAGTATAAACTTCAAAAAACTCCAGCCACATGTACATGACTAAGAGCCTAGTGCAGGCTTGAAACGTTGTATGTGTTATTGGGACCCAGAATGAAAGAATAAAGGTCTTTTAATTAAGCTAGTGGCTGGAGTTTTTTTAAGTTTATGGACTACAATCCTGCACATTGCAAGAATCCAAACAGATCCCAATGCACCACCTGTATTTGTTAAACATTACAGACTCCATTTAGCCTCATATGATACTCTTGCAGAAATCATAAGGAACTTGAAGGGGTATCATCAGACAGGTGCATAGCTCTTATAAAAATCCTATTCTCTGTATTCTTAAACCCAATGAACAATGGCGTATGTGTGTGCTGACTTAAGACAGCAAAACAAACAAGTATATTGTCTGGCTGGCCTGTGCCATACATTGACCAGTGCCTAGCGCAGATGCAGGGATCTAAGATATTCACTGCAATTGATTGTGTAAAGGGATACTGGACCATAAAGGTACATGAGGAAGACCAGTATAAGCTCGCATTCTCCTTCCAAAATGTCAAAAAAGGAATTCACTTGGCTCCCGTTTGGATACATAACTTCAGTACATGAATTTGCTGTATTCATCCATAAGGCTATGCCTGATGCACTGGAAAGGGGGGCCTTATCTTATGTTGATGATGTGTTAATCAAAAGCACAGACTTTAAAAAACACATCACAGAACTTAAACGCATCCTCAGCCAACTTAAAAGGGCAGGTGTCAAATTATCCCTACAAAAAGCTCAATGGTTCTGCACTCGTGTAAACTTCTTGGGACATGTAGGGTTAAATCCTCAGAAGAAAAAGGTGAAAGTTATAATAAATTCTAAGAACCAAACTAATTTAAAGGAATTAAGATCATTCCTTTGGAATGACAAATTATTCTCACAAATTTATTGATAATTATGCACAGTTCATTAAACCACTGCTACACCTTCTAAAGAAGGATGTGAAATGGCACTGGAGTGAGGCTGAAGAGACAGCCATAAGAGAGCTGAATAGAAAACTAGCTTACCCTAAAGGTGGTAAACCTGTCTACTCAGAGACAGGTTACACAGATATAAGTATGAGTGCTGTTTTATACCAAAAGCATGATAATTTAAGCAAAATCATTGCTTGTGTAAGCAAAACTTCATCCTCAGTAGAAATAAAATTTAGTAATTGCAAAAAAGCCCTCTTATCTACTGTATAGGCTCAACAAATTTTATACAGGGCGAGAAAATAATTGTAGAAACAGCCCACCAGCCTTTGCTATATCTGCAAAGTTAAAGAATAAGAGATGGGAACCTGTCCGATAGCCACATAATAGGTTAGACTCTTTCCTTACAAGGCTGGCCTTTAGAAATTCACTATAAGCAAAAGAAAAAGAATCCAGTTGCACAGGGGCTAGCTGAGCTCCATGACTGTACTGCTAAGGATCATGGGGAAGAGTTATTAGAAGATGATTTCCTGGAGGAACAATTGCTTTCCCCCTTATAAAATATACAATGAGGACCACTGTCAAGCATTACCTTGGGTATATGTTGATGGTTGTTCTTACCATGCCACTATTGATAATGAGCACAGATTAGTCAATGACATTGGTATAACTTGGGCAAATGGATTCCCAAACATTTCTGTAGGTTTCAACATTGGACCAAGATCCAGTCAAGCTGCAGAACTAGCTGCTGTTCTAATAGATGGCTATTGAACAAGGTTTTTATGAATTTGTGATCATTACTGACTCAAATTATGTGTGTGACAGTTTTGTTGAATACCTTCCAACTTGGAAAAGAAATGGCATGCAGAACACTAACAAACCAGTCAAACATGGCAAGTTGTTCTGCAAAATTGATGCTAGTGGTTTCCAATGGGTTAACCATACACTGGAAAAGACCAAGGGTCATTCCAGAATTGTATGTCCTGATAAGGAAGGCAATGATCTTGCAAATTCATTAGCCAAACAAGGGGCCATAACTGGATAGCTCCTCAATATTGACCACTTAATGAGTGCAATTCATGTAGAAGCCATCACCCGAAACCAGGCTAAACACCAAAATAAGCCTAACCTGGTACAATGGAGTCAGGATTCTCCAATGAGGAACTGATCACTAGTCAAAAGGAAGACCTCATTATAGGTATCTTCTATAAACACATAGAAGATCCTGAAAACCAACCCATCTCAAAAGAGGGCTGTTTTGGTAAGGAAGATCTTAGAATCTTAATGAAGTCCAGATCACAATTCAAATTACAGCATGGTTTGTTAATTAGAACCTCCAAAACAGGTATCCAACAATGGGTGGTACTAACCCAGTTCAGGGGTCTCATGCTTCAACATGACCATGATGCTTCCACATGTGGCCATCATGGAGCCAAATTAACATATGAAATATTGTGTGACTACGCATTTTGGCCGCATATGTTGAAGGATGTTCAAATATACTGTCAAGGTTGTTTAATCTGTCCACAGTTCCAACCCACTGCACCAACGCATAGAGCACCATTGCAGAAAAGGGGGATGATAATGCCATGGTCAGATATACAAATTGATTTTAATGGTCCAGTAACTAGGTCATCAAGGGGTAACAGATACATGTTGACAGTAACATGCCTGTTCCAAATGGGTAGAGTGTATCAGTGCACCTAATAATAGTGCTGAAACATGCGCACCTTTGCTCATCAACCACGTATTTTCCAGATTTGGTGTGCCCTAGTGATTCAAATCTGATCGGGGGACTCACTTCACTAGCGAAGTGATGACAAAAATGTGGAAAATACTAGGGGTTAAACAAAGCTCCATACAGCATAGAGAGCTGCCTCTAGTGGTGTGGTAGAGCATTACAACCAGTCCATTGTGAAAATACCTCTAGTCCTAATGGCATTAAGAGCAACTCCAAGTAGTGCTACTAAGATGTCATCTTTTGAATTGATAACTGGTAGAAAAATGGTTCAACCTCAACATTTACTGTATTGTACCTCAGAACAGAACTTAATACATGCTGCTACTACACATCAATATGTGGAGAACTTAAGAAAGCATCTGCAATATGCTTTTGCCTTTGCTCAAAGGATCATAGAGAAGTCTGCAACTGCCGCTAAAACTTATGATCTCAAAACATCCAAAAGGGAATATGAAGCTAATGATAACGTTTATCTTTATAAATTTGGAAGTGATCAGGTTAAGGAGAAGAAACTTCTTCCATCATGGAAGGGTACCTTTGTCTGACAAAATATCTCCAGTTGCCTATAAAATTAGGATCCCTAAAAATGATACTGTGATGGATAAATGGGTCCATATTAATCAGCTGCGAGCGTGCCATCCTAGGTCCCAACTACAAGTCATAGAGGGAGAATGAAGTGTCATATTCCCAAATGCACTAATACATATGAGGATTCGAAAATAACAGACTCTCTTCGTAGCAAGACTATTATGCGTACTGTCAGAACAGTCACCAATTACATGGGTTTTAAGTCAATTCCAATACATGTGTCCTACATATATTAAAATTGAAAGGGGGAATTATGTCAGGGTATTGGTGAGTAATATTCAATATATATATATATATATATATATATATATATATATATATATATATAAATATATATCAACAGATAATATGTGTTGTATTTCAATATTTATAAAATGCCCTGAGCATTGCTAAATGCAAATCCTTTTGTCAAGATTTGGAAGCTAAACTCAGAAATAAACCCCCCTTTTTCTGGTTAAACGTCAGAGAACAAAGGAGCAGACATTTGTATAGATAAAACTTAGAATGGAGATGAAGGCACCACTTACTAATAATATAAAAAGGGGGTCTATAACAGTTCAGATAAGGTCAATTGGCCTCGGATTATAACTTGTGTTGTGTGGTATTGTGCTTAATATCGAAAATACTACCTTACAAAATTGTTAGTTAGAGAAACTAAACAAAAATTGATACAAGGGGGCCTATCTATCAAGCTCCAGATGCAGCTTGATGCCCTGTGTTTCTGGCGAGCCTGCAGGCTCGCTAGAAACAGCAGCTATAAAGCAGTGATCTAAAGACAGCTGCTCCATAACCTGTCCACCTGCTCTGAGCAGGCGGACAGATATCGCCGCAATTCAACCCGATCGAGTACGATCGGGTTGATTGACACCTCCCTGCCGGCGGCCGATTGGCCGTGAGTCAGCAGGGGGGCGGTGTTGCACCAGAAGCTCTTGTGAGCTGCTGGTGCAATGTTAAATGCGGAGAGCATATCACTCTCTACATTTAGCAAGGTCTTGCGGAACTAACCCGCACTGTCGGATCAGGTCCGCAAGACCTTTGATAAATAGAGGCCTATGTAAGCACTCGAATAAGACCCTTAAATAAATTAGAGTTAGAAAAAAAGTCACACAAATTAAAATATAAATCTTTATTAGAACATGTTAAAACCTGGGTGTATTAAAACTAAAGTGTGGACAGAACTTCCACTGGTTATCAAAAGGGGGAACTGTAGTATGGTACTATAGTGAACTATTATTTAGGTAGCAATATAAATGGGTTGTTGAGCCTCAAAGGAGAACCAATATATACTGTATATGAGAGAGGCCTAATTACCAAGTATACAAGTGGTCATTTGGCCAAAGGAAATGTATCTCCTGGAAGCGCACAAACAATTGAGAAATCAAGAATGCTACACTAAATTATTTTCAAATCCAACAGAACAATCCTTAAATCAATATAATAGGATCTTACTTGAAGCTGAGATGAAAATATATTGGCCATATGGCAGATTGGCCATATGTTAATGAAGGAGGCGGAGTGAGAGTCATAAAAAGCCGCCATGTCCGCGGCGCCTCGCCTTTTGATAAATCCGGGGACCAGTCAAAACATGTCAAGGGAGGAGAGGGAGCTAGTGGGAGCTCTATTTTCATTTTAAAGTTCATACTTTCTGGCAGTAATATATGGGTTATTTGAACATAAATGGCAATTGAAAAGTTCCTTGCACTAAGCAAATAACAGACAATCTAGTGTTAACAAACATCCAGAGTACAAACTAATGTAACTCGGAGCACTTAGCAGATACAAAATGCTTGATTCAGTTGTTACAGTGCATCGGATATTGTTATAAATGGTAGCAATTTAGATTAAACGCAATTATTGGGTATTTATTTAGCCTTGGTACTTAAGATATTTTTTAGAGATCTAAGCGCCTCCAATCATTCTAAGAATAATTAAAATGATATAGTATGTGAATTTGAGGAGTGAGAATATAGCGAGAATCTCAACCATAACAAACGTATAGGATAATTATGTAAGGAACTCGTATTGACAAGCAAACACGATATGCTCAAATTAGATATCTCAGTACCCAGGATACTTTACTAATTTGTAGTAATTCAACTGAACACCGTATAACAGACCTGTTGTGGGCAGCAATTTAACCTTTTTATTTAAAGATATTTACTTGGGGCTGAATGCGCTTCTACGTAATTTAACATCAATATATTAGCAATGTTGTTGGCAGTTATCTAGCCTTAACATTCTAGGACATTCACTTGGGGATTAAGCGCTCCTATATAATTTAATATAAAGGCAACATAATTGCTATGAGCAGCTTTTTAGCCTGTTTATTTAAAGTAAACGCTGTTTGTGTTTACCGCTCCCATAATATTATTACTACAATTAAAGTGATACAACACTGATATGCGATGAGGCTCTTAAAACATATATGTCTAACCTACAATGCCAAGTGATACGCACATCATACACTTATGATGTGAATTTAATATATTGACAAGTAGAGCAGATATATTCACTACAATATATCAGTAGTACTGTAGCTACTTAAATAATATAACCACGCTAATATCCACAGCACCCATTATACAACCAAGTGAATACCTTTTTATAATGTATGTGCGAGACAATACACATTAACTAATGGTATTCTGCAACCATATATCATATGACCTAATAATTTTGGTCAGAATTAGAAACTATTTTGATAACTGAATTGTCAGTATATATATGGGATGCTGTGAATGGCAGTTTATTTCTGTTATCAGTGAATTTATTTACTATATTAAGTAAGCTCAGACTTGAGAATCTATTAGTTGTTCGTTGCTGAATCCAGTTATCAGCAAGTCATACACTCCATATTATTTGATAAAGGGGCGCTCCATCTTATTCGCAACAAGGCCTTGTAACCTACATTTGTGTTACTCTATATTACTTGAGCAACATATGCTGATTAAGCCACAAGTCTAAACATCATATTAGTACACTTGTATACTTGGTAATTAGGCCTTTCTCATATACAGTGTATATTGATTCTGATTTTAAGCTCAACAACCCATTTATATTGCTACCTACATAATACTTCACTATAGTACCATACTACTGTTCCCCCTTTTGATAATCAGTTCTCTAACTGGAAGTTCTGTCAGCACTTTAGTTTTAATACACCCAGGTTTTAACATGTTCTAATAAAGATTTATATTTTAATTTGTGTGACTTTTTTTCTAACTCTAATTTATTTAAGGGTCTTATTCGAGTGCTTACATAGTATCAATTTTTGTTTAGTTTCTCTAACAATTTTGTAAATTTGTATAGATAAAACTGATGGGCCACTAAATTTTAGCACATGGAACTCTCAGTTTTGTGTGACCATATATGGGCTTCCTGTCTAAAAGGTTTAACTCATCACAAAGCACCCTGTAAAGACAGCAGACATTCAGTCTAAACTGACATTTGAAGCTCGATAAATCTCAGGGGATGTAGTAATTAGCATTTGTGTGATATTGAAGGTCCAATACACATATAAGTCTGGAAAAGTGCAAGCTCAGATGCCAGCATATGGGAGACTAAATCTCAAATAAATGAATTGTGCCTAATCTTCATAATAATTTAAAATACTTAGATAATATTGAAAATGATATATCAATATATATGTATTGATCTGAAAATTAAACTATATTGAATAAATGTCTGCTGTATTGGATAATTAGCAACATCGGTAAATTTAAAATGTGTTCCAAAACCTCAGAATAATAACACTGCTTCTTTTATTTCAGACATCTGATAAACCAGGATATTAAATGCTATGGTTCCATGAAGAGCAGATAATCAAGCATATAATTACTTACTAAAATAGCTATATAATTAATCACATCAGAATGCTACTTATAGATTATATATATGATATAATCCGATAGGAAGTATATATATAGGTATATTATAAGTGGAATATAGTCATGTTTGGTTTTGAATGATACATATTCAGTAGTATTAAAGGGACAGTGTACCCAATTTTTTTCTTTCGTGATTCAGATAGAGCATGCAATTTTAAGCAACTTTCTAATTAAATCCTATTATCAAATTTTCTTTACTTTCTCGTGGTATGTTTATTTCAAAAGCAAGAATGTAAGTTTAGATGCCGGCCCATTTTGGTAAACAACCTGGGTTGTCTTTGCTGATTGGACAGCACCAATAAAAAAGTACTGTCCATGGTTCTGAATCAAAAATTTGCTGACTCCTTAGCTTAGATGCCTTCTTTTTAAAATAAAGATAGCAAGAGAACGAAGAAAAATTGATAATAGAAGTAAATTAGAAAGTTGCTTATAATTACATGCTCTATCTGAATCATGAAAGAAAAAATTTGGGTGCAGTATCCCTTTAAATAGTCCCATATAGATTGAATGTATTGTTTATTGATATTGGAAAATATAAGTGTAATTAATGAAAACATATAAGAGAATATGTTTCTGTAATATTTACTAAATGTTCAACTATGGGGGTTGGACTGTCATCTGCATTACCAAAGGGCCAATAAGGGACAAGCTTCAATTAAGGGCATAACCAAAATTTATGTTAGAATGATTAAAAGTGAAGGAGTGGCTTATCACTGATAAAAGCTGCTACACTAGCTGTGAAAATAAGGGATATAGACTCAGAATAAATCATAGAGAAAAAACATCTTGGTGTGATGATTGAGTAAAGTATCTGGAATGACAGTTATTCATTTCCAAATAAGAATCACAACTGCGGACATAATTACAGGTAACTTTGAAATGTACTGTCACTTTAAATCTCCATGAAACACATGAAAAGTAAATAAGTGTAGCTCACGTGGAATACTCTTAAAGTAAAACAGAATAAGGTATCAAAGAAGGATTGATTTGTTACAGTTATATATATTGCTGCATAATAATGTAACAAATGTGAGCCTTAATATCTCTGAGAATATTTTAAAACAGAAGTGCCATTTCTTAACACAGGTGTGCAAAAGGGAAGAGATTTTACTGATCAGATAAGGTGTATTTGTACCAAGATACTAGTATCTAAAGAAGCAGAAATAGAACAAAGTTCAGACAGCGCTTACCGGGGCTGAGACAGGAGAGCAGGTGCTGTAGACAGAGCCTGACATACTGGTGACATCACCGAAGGATGAATGGCGGAACACAGAAGATCTGTTGGCGTTATCAGGCACAGAAAGTCAGCAGGTAGGTAAGAGAACAGTCCCTTGAGATCCACTTACACAGAGGACCAGATAAGTTACAGGAAGCAAGGAAGCAGTATGCAAAAGAACACTTTTCTCTCTTCAAACAGCTTAGCACAGCAAACAGGAAGCAGAATCAAACAGGCAATACCAAGCAATGATTACTAGTGCTGAGCAGCTATTAAGCAGGTGGAAAAGGGGGATGAGACTAATTTTTAAAGGGAAAGCAAGGTTTAGGTGATTAATACATGGAAAGCCTGGGAGACATCACAATATGCCCCTCCAAAAAATGATCCACAGTGTGGATCAAAGTTTAGGATGATCAGGATGTCTCCTATGGAACAAAGAGACAAGTTTCGGGGCAGTCAAATTGAACAATGGTTCCCAAGAATCTCCCTCCGAACTGTAACCAGTGTACCAAGTATGCAAGGGTACCCTTGGACCTGCGGCAGTCCAGTATTTCCTTGTGTGATGTGTAATGGGGCCTGACCTAATTTGTTTACCATCAATAACACGCACGACTAAAGGTTGAGATTTGTTAACAGTGGGTATTTTAGTTTGTACAGGCACCGGAGTTGATGACAGCATCAATCGTCAGCAGTTGTTGTTCCCACTGTAAAACGATAGTAATTTGTACATATTTACTTTGGTTAGTAACAGAAAGTATAGGAAGGTTATTCTTACCCATCTTCTGTCATGATAGTATTGGGCAATCCTTCACGGCATGAGATTTAGCTGCACAGTATAGGCATAGCTTGAAAGTCCACCTTCTATTATTTTACTCTTGTGAGAGAGGACCTCTTATAATATCTATTTCCATAGGTTCTGGGGATTCCTTAGGAGAGGTATTGGTAGTAGTGGTAGATGTAAATCTTTTGGAACCAAACTCAGTGTTAACTCTCTCTCTGCATCTCTCTCTGAGACGTCTATCTATAGTGATACTGAGAGACATCAGGGCATCCAGACTTTGTGGCATATCAGTCCTTTCCAACTCATCTTTAAGGGCATCTGACAACCCAAGACGAAATTGATTTTTTAGTGATATGTCATTCCATTGAGTATCCTTACACCACCGTTTGAAATCGGATATGTAATCCTCCACAGGTCTTTTCCACTGTTTAAGGGATTTGATGGCAGACTCAGCTGTGGCTTGTTTATGTGGGTCTTCATATAACAGTGACATAGAGTGGAAGAACTGATCTAGGAAGTCCAGAATAGGGTCATTTGATTCAAAGAAAATGTCTGCCCATGCTCTCGGTTCCCCTTGCAAGAAAGAGATAACCGTGAGAACACGAGTGCGATCTGTTGAATAAGTTTTGGGTTTTAATGTGAACAGAAGTCTACATGCATTTCTAAATTCTCTGCATTTTGCTCGGTTTCCGTTAAACTTTTCGGGTAAACCTACTATAGGTTCTATAATCTGAGGTGTAACAGGTTTCAAATGTTCATTGATATATTTCTTAAGATTATCGTTCTCCATTTGTAATTCCCTGACATGTTGTGTGATAGTGTCAACCCTTTGGGATAGATTAACCACATGTGCTGGGATGTCCGCTGGATTAAATTTTAAATGGGCTTGGTATTTTGTGATGATTGAGTAAAGTATCTGGAATGACAGTTATTAATTTCCAAATAAGAATCACAACTGCGGACGTAATTAGAGGTAACTTTGAAATGTACTGTCACTTTAAATCTCCATGAAACACATGAAAAGTTAATAAGTGTAGCTCACGTGGAATACTCTCAAAGTGAAACAGAATAAGATACCAAAGAAGGATTGATTTGTTACAGTTATATATATTGCTGCATAATAATGTAACAAATGTGAGCCTTAATATCTCTAAGAATATTTTAAACACAAGTGCCAATTCTTAACACAGGTGTGCAAAAGGGAAGAGATTTTACTGATATCAGATAAGGTGTATGTGTACCAATATACTAGTATCTAAAGAAGCAAAAATAGAAACAAAGTTTAGACAATGCTTACCGGGGCTGAGACAGGAGAGGAGGTGCTGCAGACAGAGCCTGACAGGCTGGTGACATCACCGAAGGACGAATGGCGGAACACAAAAGATCCGTCGGGGGCGTTATCAGGCACAGAAAGTCAGCAGGTAGGTAAGAGAACAGTCCCTTGAGATCCACTTACACAGAGGACCAGAGAAGTTACAGGAAGCAAGGAATCAGCAAGAAAAAGAACACTTTTCTATCTTCAAACAGCTTAGCACGGCAAAAAGGAAGCAGAATAAAAAAAGCAATACCAAGGAATGATTACTAGTGCTGAGTAGCTTTTAAGCAGGTGGAAAAGGGGGATGAGACTAATTGTTAAAGGGAAAGCAAGGTTTAGGTGATTAATACATGGAAAGCCTGGGAGACATCACACTTGGAGACTTTTTGGCTGCAGACTCACTTGGCTGGCACACACTCACTGGGCTAAAACAGAGATACACACAATATGCTAATTTCTCTGAATCCATTTTGTTTGGACCCTTTCTTAGGATAAGAAATATAACTTTGAGGACTGTACCCTTGCAAATAGAGGAATATTCCTTCACGTATGACCAACAAGAAGCCACAGGATATTGAATTATCATACTGGTTTGCTGGTGATGTATGTGGTTATTTTACATTTTAATAGATTTTATCAAAGGTATTCTATAAATAAATTGTACCTGTAATTTGTAAGTGTGAATTATAAGTAAAGGTAGGGGTTCCATAGTCCTGTGTAGTTCAGAAATTATTATATTAGTGCTAAATAATTTTATTGCTGGAAAAGACTTTGTACACTATATTTATAAGTTAGTCTTATTTATTGTGACATCTCTTTCAGATAAATTGGCTATAGTGTTAATAATATACCATTTCTATGGTTGTTAATAATTAAGCTTTGGAAATTAGTGACCCACATAGTGGCAGTAAATTAGAGTTGCTGGCTAATTATAGATTGTTCTGGTATTCTAATTTGTGATATTTAACCCTTTGAGTACTAAGCACTCTCCCACCTGGGTGCTAAGGTTTTTTTAAAGGGTTTTTTATTTTATATTTTAAAAATATATATATTTGTTTTACTTTTTTTATTTATTTCAGATCCCCAAGAAAGGTTGGAAAGGTTAGGCTTTCCAATGGTCGGTTTTGTAGCTGCTTAGATGCCTGAGATACAGGCTTATAAGCAGCAGGCCCCCTGCATGCCCCCTGCTCCTATATTTAACATTGTTAATGTTAAATAAAGTTGCACTGTGACGTCATCATGTTATTGAGCGTGACGTCACCACGCAAAATGGGAATCCCCGGCAGGTGGGAGCCCCCAGATCTCCCTCAAGTTGGGAGAGTGCTAGTTACTGCTCTGAGCCGTCATTAGCACCAGAGTGGGAAACTCTGTGAGGGCTCAGAGCCGTCATTAGCACTCAAGGGGTTAATAGGTGATTCATTTGGAGCTAAGGTTAAGTTATAAAAATATATTTTATGCTTTGCTTTGTATAGAACATTGTAATAGCAAAGACATATATACCTGTATATATATATATATATATATATATATATATATATAATTGATTCATAATCTATTTTCTACATAAATGTATTCAATGTGTATATAAAGGTAACTGATCAGAACTAAGGATTAAATGTTACATTTTAGTTGTAATTATTGTTGTGTAAATATACCCACATCGTTTGGAGGTTACTACTGAAATATAATAAATCATAATGTAACCTAGGATATATATAACATAACTGGAGTACACAGCTGAGAACATATTTATGGTGATATTGTATCAATAAAAGAACTAACAGGTTTGACATTTAGGCTGTTTATGTATGTTACTGGCAACCAAGGGGTAAAATGATTGCTTAGTTGTGAAAAATATACATGGTAGGATAAATAGTTGGGTCTACGGTAGAGCTTTGGAGAGGGAACATTTTGTGACCCTACAGACCATTGTGTCCAGTTATCTACAGGTTGCCCAAAATTTTTATGGTGGACAGCTGGCAACCCCAGTTGCAAATATATATAGTTTTCTTAAAGTACCACTAAATACTGTAGTAGAACAATTGAATATTTTTACTAATACACAATAAAAAGACAATGCAATACCGCATGCTTTGGATTTCAAAAGAGCAGTAGAATATTTTTTAGCAAAAATAACAGCCATTAGCCAATCACAAAATGCATACATGTATATTCTGTGCACTTTTGCACATGTAAATACAAAAGCTTCAACACTCACAGATACTAGATCTAGTATTATGCTATGTGGAGTGGTGATCCTTGTTTTAAAACTGCTGAAATTAATACTGGTTTTACTATTTTCAAGCACAGTCTGGGAGTTTTGAAGCTTTTGTGGTTACATGTGACATTGAGATCGAATGTAGCAATTCGATCACACTGGGAATTCCGTTTCAGTGTCATAGGCAGGAGCTGTGTCCAGTATTCCAAATTCAGTAACTAAGATACCAGTGCGGACGTGCGTCTCTACTATAGAGAAGTAACACATTTGCGAAAAATTGAGAAAGTCGGACATTTAAAGCTTTGGTTTACTATGGGTGAGTCGGTCTGAATACTTTAATGTTTTGTACTTTTGTAACTCATCACTTAAGGACATCACCATATAGTAAGAAAACCTTTCTACCAAAGTATAAATGTTAGTCCAGTCATAATAGACACTGTTACGTACATTCTGTATTTGCCATACTTTTTACACTACTGGGAAAGGGGATAATTGGGTTGTATTAAAATTGAACTATTGATGATTTAGCTCATTTGAAATATAAGTATTGAGGACTATTCCAAACAAGCAAATCTTTTTTTTAGCATCACTTTTGCACATGCTCAGTAAGAGCTGAAGTCTCAAAAGTGTGTATATAAGAAGAATGTGCAATGTTTTTCTAATGGAAGTATATTGGAAATATATTATTTAATTGCATGTTTTATCTTAAACATGAAACTTTAATTTTGACTTTAGTGACGCTTTAAATAACATATTCAGAGCTTGATTACGAGTGGCACCCTAACTGTAGCACTCAAGCGATATGGGGTATTTCTCGGCTTTTTGTGCACAATCACCTAGATTACGAGTTTTGCGATTCAACGCTAAAAATATGGCCATTTCAGCATAAAAACAGTAATGCAGCCATTACGAGTCGTGTCGGTATAGCTATATCGGAAGCATTTTAGCCTGTAACGTAACGTCAATCCCGCACTCAAAAAAATTATGTTTTTGCATGGGATTTCCATAGCGCCGGTATTACAGGTTGGGCTGTGACGCTAAAATGCCTGTGTTACAGCCTATACCGGCACAATCCATTCCACTATCTGAAAGCAGTAGTTATGAGTTTTGCGCCACAACAATGTTTTACAAAACTCATAACTAAACTGTTACAAAGTACACTAACAGCCACTAATAAACATATTAACCCCTAAATCCTTTTTGAAAAAGCCCAAACCCTAATCTATAAAAAAAAAAAACCAACACATTTTTTTTTAAAAAAAAGCTAACACTAACCCTCGAAGATCCACTCACAGTTTCTTAAGTCTGGACATCCATCCTCATCCAGGTGCTGAGAAGTCTTTATCCAGACGGCATCTTCTATCTTCATCCCGGTGGTGCGGAGCGGATCCATCCTTGAAGACATCCGGTGCGGAATGTCCTCTTCATACGGTCACCGCCGTACACTGGATCTTCAATGCAAGGGAGCTTTAATAGTTTATTGTAGACTAGGGTTTTTTTTTTATAGGGCTATTAGATTAGGTGTAATTGTTTTTATTTTGGATAATTGCGTTTGTTATTTTTCGTAATTTAGCGTGTGTTATTTTTTCTAATTTAGTATTATTTATTTTTTGTAATTTTAGACTTAATTTTTTTTAGTAATGTTAGTTTTTTTTTTTAATGTGTAATTTAGTTTTTTTAATTGGTAGCTATTTTAATTTTAGTATAATAGTTTAGTATAATAGTTATGTTAGGTTAATTTATAGTTTAAACTTAAGTTTTTTTAATTTCACCGGTAAGTATTTATTTTAAGATAGGGATATTATAATTTCAATATAAAGTTAGTTTTTTTTTAGGTTTAGGGGTTAATAGTTTAATTTAGTTTTTTGCAATGTGGGAGACTGGCGGTTTAGGGGTTAATAGGTTTATTTAGTGGCGGAGATGTGGGAGGCCGGAAGTTTATGGGTTAATAACTTTATTTAGTGACAGCAATGTCTGGGAGCCACGGAATAGGGGTTAATAACTTTATTATAGTGGTGGTGATGTCGGGGAGCAGAGAAATAAGGGTTAATGACTTTTATTAGTGACGGCGATGTCAGAAGCGGCAGATTAGGGGTTAATAACTTTATTGGTGTCTACAATGTCGGGGAGGGCATATTGCACGCACAAGTCAGCTTTTTAGAAACTTGTAATGGCAGCACTATGGAGGGTGAAATAATGCAACTTCTGTTGAGTTCGTTTCGCACCCTCTATAGGGCAAAACTCGTAATCTAGGCGAATGGAAATAGCATGTGTACTACGAGATTTCATAGTAAACTCGTTTGCTTGAGACCAGTCAAATTTGTTGCATGTCAGGTTAGAGCGACTTCTAAGCTGTGGTTAACTGTTACACGAGACAAAAAAGTTGCACAAAACACATCAAAAATACATTTAACAGTACAGTTATAATCATAATAACACTGTAGTGATAAATTAGAGTACCCAGAATAACTAAAGGTGAGTTACAACAGATTAATCTGCCGATCACAGAAGATGAAGTTAAAAAAATGATAGATCAAATTAAAACCTATAAAGCTTCAGGACCGTATGGTCTTCCAGCGGAATTCTATAAGAACATTAAAGAAGAGATCAAGGGCGCATTGGTTGAGTTATATAATAGCTATTATGTTCAGGGGAAACCCAATTCACTTTATTTTACAGACTCAATTATATCTTTAATACATAAGAAATGCAAAGTTCCTGAAGATATGGGATCATATAGACCGATTTCACTCCTGAATCAAGATTACAAAATATTTATGGCAATCATAGCAGATAGAATGAAGAAAGTAATCGGAAAGTTGATCCACAAAGATCAAACAGGATTTATCCCGGGTAGGAATCCAGTGCGTAATATGCGGAGGGTCCTAGTCATACTAGACCATTATTACAATAAAATACAGGACCCGAGCAGTAAAAAGTTACCGGATATGGCGTTGCTCGCAATAGACGCAGAAAAAGCGTTTGATGTCATTATATGATATCATTTATTTAATGCACTTAAGGAATTCGGGTTTGAGGGGAATGTGACCGCTACAATTAAAAGGATATACAATAGTCTGAGATCTCAATTACTGGTTAACAGCGAATTATCTCAGCATATAACACTGCAAAGAGGGACTAGGCAGGGCTGTCCATTATACCCACCTTTGTTTGACATTGCCCTGGAACCATTGGTGGTTTTGCTTAGACAGGAAGTAAAGGGTATGGAAATCGGGGGACAAAAATTTTTGGTCTCGTTATATGCGGACGATCTCATGTTATTTTTACAGGATACTAAGGCAAGTATTCCCAAAAGTTTAGCGATCATTAATAACTTCAGCCTTTTCACGGGGTAAAAAATTAATGCGCAGAAGTCGGAGCTACTATGGATTAATAAAACACTCTCCAGTCTATTAAATCATGGGTTAAGGGAAGTTAAGGTTTTAAACTATTTAGGAATTAAAATAGGGAGTAATCCCAAAGATTGGTACCATCTCAATTACGCTGAGTTTTTCGAGAATATCGAAGGGAAACTGGGTAAGTGGAATATTCACTATTTATTGGTATCGGCTAAAATTAGGTTGATCAAAACAATTGTCTTTCCGAAGCTATTGTTCTTAATGCAAAACTTACCATTATTCATTACTAAACAAGATGCTAGAAGGTACAATAGAGCCTGTGCGTTTTTTATATGGGGTAAGAAAACTCCCCGAATAGCAATGGAAAAACTCACACAAAATAAAAATTTTGGTGGCTTTGCATTACCAAATATTGTTAAATATAATATTGTTTCAATAATTAAATTCTGTATAGACTGGCTTACGGAGGCAAATTATGTGACGTATTTTGAATTAGAATCTGAAATGATAAAGCCTTTCGACCTTAAAGCAATTTTACAATATCAGTACAGAAGACTACCGAGTAATTTTAGCTCCCTACTAACTTTTTTTTAATGTGGTGTGGGCAATGCAAATTTATTGTGGCCTTTTGGGTCAAGAATTTTGTTTAACTAAATTTCTGCCAATTGTCAGCAATCTGGATTTCAAACCCGGGATAAATAATATGGTCTTCAGAGAGTGGAAAACAAAAGGGATAATTTATTTCGCACAATTAGTAGAGCCAGATGGGCAAGTGTTACAGGTATATGAGACACTAGCTAAACAATATCATCTATCGGCAAAAATGTTTTTTGCATATCTACAGGTCAGAAGTTATTTAACAAAGTTGATGCAAACCCAAAGGAATGTATGGGATCCGGGAATTGATTCAGGAGTGAAATTATATATGGTGGGCAAAAGAGCCATATCTTACTGGTACGGGTTATTACAAAACCTTTCTGGGAAAGACCATTTGAATAAAATAAAAGAGGCACTGAGGAGATATTATTATATGCTCCAGGTTGAGGAAATAGAAAAGAGCTTCAAGTTAGCAGATACGGCAACGGTATTAGTGAGTTGGAAGGAATCACAGATTAAATTAATGAACAATTATTATTTAACACCGATGAGGATCAGGAAATGGTCACAGGAGGGGTACAAAGGAATCTGTTTTAAATGTAATAGAGAGGGGGCCGATTTGAGTCACTATGGGAATGCCCAAAAATTAGGCAATTCTGGAGTAAAATTCAGTATTGGGTCAATAGATATCTGCAAGAGGAATGCTCTCTACAATGGAGCTACATTCTCTTCTTGAAAGATGATGGTAGTTCAAAAGCGGACAGACAGTTAATAAATATGGTCATTTTAGTGGCTAGATTCTTGATATTCTGGAAGTGGAGATCTCCTGAAATCCCTAGTTTGTCTGAGTTTACGAATAATATAAAAATGCAAATGTGCATAGAAAGACAATATTTAGTATGGGCCTCCGAAAAAGTATTCAGAATGATTATTAATAAATGGAAGAGAGTAATACTATCATGGCCCAGGGCAGGACAGGCTCAATTCATGGCCTCCCTAAAAAATATGCCTTTCCTGATAACTATGGTGGCCGAGGAGATGGCTCCCCCTCACTGGCTGTGAGTTGTTGTCAGTTATTGTGTCGGCCTAATCTTTTCTTTCTTTTTTTTTTTTTTTTTTTTTTTCGGGTGTGTTCAGTATTTAGTAATATTAACATAATCCTGCCGGAATAATACGCTACATGTAATATAATATTAATGAGAAGGTAGATGTGTATTATGTTTACGGGCGAGAATAAGAAGAGGGTTAGGTAAAAGGATATTTATGTTATTGTTTATCTTGTAAATACGATTAAATATGTATAATAACTGGAGCTGTGTCTCCAGTGCATATCACTACAATATGGGAAGCTGCGTCTTCCGTGAAAGGGTTGTTAGAAATCTTTGCTTATAACATGGTGTGTACGAATTAAATGAAAAAAAAAAAAAAAGTTATAGGGGCTCAAAGATATGAATCCTCAGGTGTTAGGGAAAAAAAGACCTGCAAAGGGCTTTAACATAGAGATACATACATACACATTTTTGTCGAATTCCTTAATCATAATAGGTATGGTCTGGAGTTTACCCATCAATTTAAAAAAAACACATATGCCCTATTTGGATGTCACTCTAATAGGTAATACCAACACAACTAAAATTACTAGCACTCTCTACAGGAAGCCAATCTCTTCCAATACTACTTTACATGCCACTAGTTGTCACCCTAGGCATACGGGATTTGGAGTGGCTAAAGACCATTTTATACGAATAAAACATAATTGTTTGGATGAGTCTGACTTCCTAGTGGAGAGAAAAAATAATGAAACAGGCTCTTATCCAAAGGGGGTATAAGACTAAAACTCTAAACCGGGCACTCTTAGAGGTCTCACAGTTGGATAGAAATTCCCTTTTGGATAACTCCAAAAGTTATTCGAACAAAAGATTTGATAACTCAAAATCCTTGTTTGCCACTTCATTTAGCCCCCAATTTAATGACATCTGTGGGATTATTGCTAAGCATCTGCCCATAGTAACTGCAGAAGACAGTCTTAAGGACTATGCAGGGGATGGATGCAACTTTATTTCTTGGAGAGGTTGCACCATAGGTAACATGGTATCTCCCAGAGTTCTAAAAAAATACAATATATATATATAATATAAGTGGCTCCGAGCAGCTGGTTAACAGTCAAGGGACACTTCAAGTGTCACCACTTTGCCAAATGTATAGCCTGTTCCTACACGAAATTTGGTTCACAATTTCAATCCAGGTATACTCAAAAGGTGTATAATCTTGACTGTTGTTCCAACTGCCGAACCCCCTTTGTGGTTTATTTAATCGAATGTACACACTGTCTGGCACAATATACAGGCTTTTCCACTTGAGAAGTCAAGGTGAGAATCAGAGAACACCTCAACGACATCAGTAATGGGAGAGAATGCTCCGACTTGGCCAGATATTTCATACACTGTCATGCACAAGATGTTTCAACATTTAGCTGGCAAGTGATTGAATATGTACGCAGTAGTGCAAGAGGTGGCGATAGAATCAATAGAATCCTTCATGGATCTTTCTTTTACAAACAAGAAGACCCAAAGGCTTTAATATAGATGGAGACATAATCAACATTTGGCATCACTAGGTTGAAATATGATTTCTTATTATTGATAGTTAATTCTGTAACCATATATTTACTTATGCTTAAACATACTGTTTAAGGGGGGGTCTTATTTACACATTAGTTATACTATAATTGAAAACTATTACAACCAACTTTGAACCCTGATGATGCTCATATATATATATATATATATATATATATATATAAATATATACTTGAATAGCAGAAGAAAAAAGCCGTCACTTCTCCCAGGATGTAATAAAAAGCGATCTTTATTTCAAAACAGTTTAAAATAAGTAGGAATGCAAAGCTAGGATGTATGCTTTACATGTTTCGGCATTTCAGCCTTAATCATAAGCATGAAATAAAGATCGCTTTTTATTAGATCCTGGGAGAAGTGCCGGCTTTTTTCTTCTGCTATTCAAGTTACTTACTTTCCCTGACCGGCTTTGGGCACCTCTCAGTTACGCTGTGGATCAGTTCGTCTAAAGTGACGTTTTGCTTGGGAGACTTACTATCAGACAGCTATTGGAGGATTGCGACACGTGATACCCGGAAGTGTACTGGAGTCCGGGCTTAGACACGGCAGGAGCAAATACTGAGGACAACGCCAGCCGTCCTGTGCACGATCCTGTTGGACAGAATTTCCCTCTTACCTGGGGTGGTGAGTAACCGTCCTTTGGTTCTGTTATGGCCTTTCTGTGAATCATTCAGGCTGCACTAAGTTTTCATATACGGCTCAGTTCATGGAACATTGTTACACGTAGCGTTTTTTGATTGTGTATGTGCTCCGAATCTGTTGCTCACTAACTTGCATCTCTCCTGTTATAACTGTGGATAGGAGCTGGCTGTGAATCATTCTCTTTCTACTGTAAAATATATATATAAATATATATATATATATGTATATATATATATATATATATATATATATATATGTGTTGATTGTGTTTCCTAATGTAAAATGTCGATACCTCCCAATGGCAGTTCTAAATAAGATACGTATATTGGGCTCTATCAGTCTTACCATTTCTCCTGTACCTATACATGTGGCCCTGCTTCCTTTTCTTTTCTTATATAAATTAGAATTGACTTTAGATGTATTCCTAATATCAATGCAGTGTCTCTCTTACCCTGTATTGATTTATATATTAGATTTTGACTATGGACATCTCTCTAGTCAAGGTTTGCTCACCCTGTACACACAGGGCTTAAATGAACTAATTATTCTTCTTCAAATCTGAAATACTTTCTGTCTTGCTTCGATTAATGTGTTTATTATATTTTCTGGCATTTCTATTTGGTAGTTATCAACTAATATATATAAGATTTACAAAATGAATCATTATATTGCCTTACATAGGGCAATGATATACCCTTATGCACAGAAGCTGGTTTATAATATAACATTATTCCCTCTATGTACTGTCCCTTTAACTCAGTGGTGCTAATTTAGTCTTTCCTGTGCAGCAGCCAATCATTTTGTTTTTATTTGTATTTAAGTCTGTGCCTATTAGTGTCTATCATGTCTATGAATAAGGCCTCACGGCCGAAACGCATAAGTCAGCTCACTACCTGCTGCATCTTACATTTTACCTTTTTGTATCCTATGCCACAATAAAGATTTTTGGATTTTTTATAACTACCTTGTGCTTTGAATGACTCGCTGGTTTTCTTGTTTTATATATATATATATATATATATATATATATATAAAGACACTACTAGAACAGCTGCACTTTATTTGGGGTTAATCAGAGGCACTTTAAATGATGGCAGGTGTGTACTGACTCCTATTTAACATGATTTTGAATGTGATTGCTTAATTCTAAACACAGCTGCATCCCCAGTTATAAAAGGGTGTTCACACTTATGGAACCATATTATTTTAGTTTTTTATTTTTATTTCCCTTTACCTAAAATATTTCAGTTTGTTTTTCAATTGAGTTTTACAGTTTATAGGTCACATTAAAGGTGGAAAAAGTTCTGAAATTATATATCTTTGTCTCATTTTTTTACATCACAGAAACCTGACATTTTAACAGGGGTGTGTAGACTTTTTATAGCCACTCTCTCTATAAATATAAAAACATACATGTTTATGTATTTATATGTATATATATATATATATATATATATATATATATATATATATATATATATACACAGTATATATATATATATATATATATATATATATACTGTATATTTACAGACATATACACATATAAATACATAAATACACATGCATACAAATAAAGACATACAAATAAGTGCATTTGAGCCTTTTGGATTCAAGTAGCTGAAAACAGGAAAATTCATATTTAATAAAGTGGTTAAAGGACCAGAAAATACAAAAGATTTGCATAATCAAACAGCTCCTAGGGGCATATGTATCAATGTGCGAGCGGACATGATACGAAGTAGCGTATTATATCCGCTGCACATCGATAAATGATGACAGCGTACACTGTCGGCATTTATCATTGCACCAGCAGGTCTTGTGAACTGCTGGTGCAATGCCACCCCCTGCAGATTCGCAGCCAATCGGCCGCTAGCAGGGGGTGTCAATCAACCCGATTATATTTGATTGGGTTGATTTCTGTCCGCCGCCTCAGTGCAGGCGGACAAGTTATGGAGCAGCGGTCTTTAGAAAAAAGGCTCGCCGGAAGCAAGGGGTCTCAAGCTCTATACAGAGCTTGATAAATATGCCCCTTAGTATGAAATGTATATATATATATATATATATATATATATATATATATATAGTAGTAGAAGTTATGTCTATTTCTACAGCCATTAGCCAATCACAAATGCATATACATATATTCTGTGATCTGTTGCACATGCTCAGTAGGAGTTGGTGACTCGAAAAATATAAATATAAAAAGACTGTGCAAATTTTGTTAATGGATGTAAATTGGAAAGTTGTTTAAAATTGAATGCTCTATCTGAATCATTAAAGTTTAATTTTGATTTGAGTGTCATTTTACCTGTGTATGCACTGTATATATTTCACATTCCAATGTTCTTCACAAAGGGAAATATGTTTTAAGTATTTTTTAAATATATATTTCTATAAATATCTATATATATATATATATATATATATATATATATATATATATATATATATATATATATATATATATATATATATATATATATATAGGTGGCCCTCGTTTTACAACGGTTCAATTTACACCGTTTCAGAATAACAACCTTTTTTTCCAGTCATGTGACTGCTATTGAAAAGCATTGAGAAGCAGTACATTTATTAAAATAGCCAGTAGGTGGAGCTGTCCGCTTGTTTTGCAGCAAAGCCAAGCAAGCTGAAATTAATCAGTTTAACCAGACCTGAGCTATCGAGCAGATTTCAAAGGAACAAGATCTTCCTGTCTATAAATCGGTCCAGATTGGAATGCATAGAAGGAACTTTTTGCAGAAAAATGCAAGTGAAATCTGTGTTGTGTGATTATTGTATTAGGTTTATAATGCTGTTTAGCAAATATTTTAGTTCATTTAACTTAGTTTAATTATATATTCTGTGTTGTGTGATTATTTTATTAGGTTTATAATGCTGTTTAGCATTTAAAGTCTTCATTTCAAAGCTTTAAAAATAATGTATTAGGTGTTACTTATGACAATTTTGAGAGGGGCCTGAAACCTATCTCCCTCACTTCCCATTGACTTACATTATAAACTGGGTTTCAATTTACAATGGTTTCGATTTAAAACCATTCCTTCTGGAACCTAACCCCGGCGTAAACTGAGGGCTACCTGTATGTATATATACATATACACACACATAATAGGTGTAGATATATATTTTAACCAAACATCATTATATATATATATATATATATATATATATATATATATAAATATTTATTTAAGAGTAAATAGAACATATTCTTCTATGTGAAGAACATTGGAATGTGAAATGTTCATAATTCATTTTGGGTTTAGCACACTTGAATAAATTCAATCAGGTTAACACACAAGTATGGGAATTATCTTTTTATTTAGCAGTTTTCATGCTACATTGAAGTCTTTAGAAAAATACGTTGATGCTGTCGCATCACGCATTCAGTGTTCGATCTTGCTCTTTTTACTTTCAACTTTTAATACAAACGCAACCCGATGCACACAAAAACCCTTGTTTAGCAAAGTTAACATATCAGCTTGAGTGTAAAACAGTGCTCCATTCGTAATCTAGCCCTCAGCTGTTTGCTTAAGAAAGGCGATTGTCACTGACTATTTGTGGATGAATTAAATACTAAGTTTCAATAAATTATAAACAGATGTAATTTGAATTCCTAATTGAAATAAAATAATTATTATTGTTGTTTACCAAATATTTTCAATTTCAGCAGTAGTCATTTAATTTAAAATGAGTCCTAAACACTTAATTGATTATTAGTCATTTTGAGTGCAGCTATTTGCGCGGCCATTTCTATGCAGTAGCAAGTAGAGCGAGGTTTCCATAGCTCATATAAGTATATATCATTGCAAATGGTAATGGTATTTTGCTACAAGTCATTTTTTTAAAACATTTGCATTATCATTTTTAGAAGTTATAAGTGATCACCATTAGCTATATAATCCTCAATAGCCAACACTATTTGGCAAAAAGTCATAACTTTCCAACAACTTGTTAAAATTTAGAAGCAAACATTTGACTGCAAATTATGCTATTTAATGTGTATTTAAGTCACTATAATCACTAATCCAAAAATGTAATTCATATCCTTTTAGATAAAATAATGTACGCAGCTTGAGTTGCTAAGCAACATGTTCATCTAATTCTTTCTATAAATACTTTGCTAAGACAACTACTTTAGCATAAAAATTACAAATCACAACTAATAAACTGTAAAGAAAGTTAAATTCCAATATAGATAAAAATGTTATAGAAAGCTTTTGGCAGTGAATTATGTGTTTTATATTTAATTTGGCTTTTATTTTATAGTTTAGTAGCTAAACCATAAGAAATGCTCTGCACACGTTTTTCTAATTTTCTTTCAAATCCAATGCCTTTTCAGTACATAAGAAAACAGTTTTTCATAATTTTGTTTGACCTCTGTTTACATCTTAATTCTTTTGTAGAGTGTTTACAGTCTCTTTCCAATCATCTTCTATCAGGATTTCTGGACTTTTATATTTTCATATGTTTCTGCTCTTGAACATTTATTTTGGTAAGTGTTGAAAGGCATGTCTTGTATTTTCCCACTGCTTTCTTTAAATGTTAAAATTTTGTGAATGAGTTTTCAAATCTCATTTCAACTTCCTAATATTCACCTATAGGATTGATACGTTTATGAATATGTTGACCATTCTAATGGCTGGCAGTCAGATAGGTTAAAAACTACATTTTAGAGGCAATCAGAAGTCACCCCAGCAATATTTTGCTAAAATAATGGACAAGCTCACAGCCTTGCCTTATAAGTATGCATCCCTATGGCTTACAGTATTTTTTTAATCACTGAATGAGAGAGTGCTAGAAGACAAAATAAGACAACTTAATTGTTGCTTTTACTATGGTCAAATGACTCCTATAATTTGTCGACCCTCCAGTGCTTAAAGAAACATGCGACCTCTCTGATCAGAAAGAAGAAAATCTCTTTTAAATGTGGGGTTACATGTCATTTAACATACATTTAATTGTCATAAAAAATTGTTATATATATATGCCACAAAGGGGGTATATAAACACTTATTTGAAAGAGGGTAAATCATGTAGGGTATAATATTTCTCTATTTTATTTAGTTAAACCTTAGCTGAGAATAGGTTGTTAATCAGTGACTTAGATATTTTATCCTGTGATCACTTAAGTTTTGCCAAATTCAGATATAATAATTCCATTAATTACATATGATTTCTCGAATCACCTCCTACTGATCTAGATAATAGTTCTGAAAAAATGTGTAAAATAAGGAGATTTGAAGTAATGTGATGCTTAAACACTGCCTCTAAGTAGTCAACTAATGCCACTTCAAACATCCTTTACAGAGAAACTCTATACAGGTAGCCCTCAGTTTACGCCGGGGTTAGGTTCCAGAAGGAATGGTTGTAAATCGAAACCGTTGTAAATTGAAACCCAGTTTATAATGTAAGCCGATGGGAAGTGAGGGAGATAGGTTCCGGGCCCCTATCAAAATTGTCATAAGTAACACCTAATACATTATTTTTAAAGCTTTGAAATGAAGACTTTAAATGCTAAATAGCATTATAAACCTAATAAAATAATCACACAACACAGACTTCACTTGTATTTTTCTGCAAACAGTTCTTTCTATGCATTCCAATCTGGACTGATTTATAGACAGGAAGATCTTGTTCCTTTGAAATCTGCTCGATAGCTCAGGTCTGGTTAAACTGATTAATTTCAGCTTGCTTGGCTTTGCTGCAACACAAGCGGACAGCTCCACCTACTGGCTATTTTAATATTTGCACTGCTTCTCAATGCTTTTCAATAGCAGTCACATGACTGGGAAAAAAGGTTGTTATTCTGAAACGGTGTAAATTGAACCGTTGTAAAACGAGGGCCACCTGTACACATTTATAAGCCCATCGTGGGTTCCTAAATGTGTATAGTGTTAATCAGTAAAGATTTTGGAGTGATAAAAATGACAGATTATTGCTAGCGGTTGAATATTATTTTATTCACAATCTAAAACCTGGTTATCAAGTGATTTTTCCAGTACTTTTGCACTATGTTAAAAAGACACTAAAGTCAAAATTAAATTTTCATAAACTTTACTATTTACTTCAATTGTCAAATTGTGCACAGAATTTTTATATGCATACTTTCTAAAGTGGGGGAGTAGGTATTCTTCTGTCTCCATAATGTACCTTCCACTGCATTCCATCATCCCCTCCCTTTTTTTCATCCTTTGAAATTCACGCTATCTGCCTCTTCTCCTCTGTAACTCTCTGTGTTGCTGTTATCTATCAGCCTCCTGGCCCAGCAACATAATTTCCAGACCATTTTGAAGCCTGTCCACCCACACATCATTTCTTGTAACGTCCCTTCTCTCATCTTAAAGAACTTCAACATACCCATTGACAGTTCTAATATGACTGCTTCCTCTAAATCCCTTTTGGCCTGTCCCAGTGGACAACATCTTCAACCCACTGTGAAGGCAACTCAAAGTTCACCTTGCATCATGCACTCAACTTCAACCATAGCACACCAAACAAACACGCTATCTTCAGCAATGTTCTTGGACGTCAGTGGAAGAAATAATGCAACCATGCAAATTGCCTGCATTATAAATTAATCCACAGGTCATACAACTCTGCCCTCAGTCTGGCCAAACAAGTCTTTTTCTCCAACCTTTGTGAGTTTCTCCAACTCACAAAGTTCAACCCCAGAAAGCTTAACCTTTAACTCCATTCTATGTCCACCTGCATCTCTGCTCACTACCAAACTCATGGATCAGATTATTGCTGATTACTTCAAAAATAAAATTGACATAATTAAAAAAGACATATCTCCCTCACACCCCTCAACCCCAGCCCTTCCACTGACCCCTTCTGTTAACACATCTCCCTGCTACTTTCCTCCTGTAACAATAGAAGATATCTTCATACTTCTAGCTTCTGCTCATCTCACAAACTGCCTACTTGACCCTATTCATTCATGAATTCTCCTCTGCTTCTCTAACCCCTGCCCTAGCTCATCTCTTAAACCAGTCTCTCACCACATTCAAGCATGCATCAATCACACCAATTTTAAAAAACTATCAGCCGGTCTCCTTACTTCCTTTTTCCTCCAAATTATTGCAACAACTAGTCTATAATTGCCTAACTTAACTTCTCTCAACTAAGTCCTTATTTGATCCACTACAATCTGGTTTCCGCCCAAAACACTCAACAGAAACCTAAAGTAGCAAATGATCTGCTACAAGCTAAAGCAAAGGGACACTACTCCTTACTAATATTTCTGGATCTATCTGCTGCTTTCGGCACAGTTGATCATCCTCTCCTCTTAACAACCCTACATTCATTTGGCATCCGAGACACAGCCCTCTCCTGGTTTGCTTCATATTTTGCAAACAGCTGGTTTACAGTATACTTTAACAGCATATCCTCTGGTCCTTTTGTGGTCTCAATTGAAGTACCGCAAGGCTCTGTCTTGAGCCCTTGCTTTTTTCTCTCTATACGTCCTTTTTTGGAAAACATATATCCCCTTTTGGTTCCAGTGCCATTAATACACTGATGATATCCAAATCTATCTTTCCTCTCCTTATATCTCTCCCTTGTTACTCAAACAGATTACCAACTATCTCTCTGCAATTTCTTCTTTTGTGTCCTTGCACTTCCTCCAACCCTAAAACTGAGCTAGTTCTTATTCCTCCTCTCTTTGAGACATCCAACACTTGACATTTCTGTTATAATTGAAGACTCTATTCTCAACACCTCACCTCAGGCCCACTGTCACATTCACTCCACATATACAAGCTCTCACCAAATCCTGTCATGCCGTGCTCTATATCTGATTTCACCTGTTGACCTTTTCCCATTTCAGACGACCACCTGCTCACCTTTAATCTTAATGTATCAGCTAAACACATTTCTCCATGTCACCTCTGCTCCTGTAGAGATCTGCATGCTGTGGATGTCCTTGAATTTTCTAAACTAATTCAACATCTCCTTCCTCAAACGTCCACTGTAACCTGCCATGACCTTGCTACACCCCACTATAACAATACTCTCTCCTCTGCATTAGACATTCTTCATTCTCCCCACCTGCACAAAATCATGCCATCAGTTACAATTCTCCAGCGCCTCATCTTTCTCACTACCAGTTTAATCAGTTACAACCCTGGCACTCTATGCAAACTTGCTACTTGCAAAACTGCTCCCAAATTGCTGAGCATGCCTGCAGAGCATGAGAGAAAAAACAAACAGGCTCAACTGCTTCATTAAAAATTAAAAGAATATTTTAAACAATATTTTTAATCCAAATTGCTTTAAAAATATGAGCAGGTTAAAACAGCATGCAGTCCAGCAAGATCCGGCTGACGCGTTTCAGCTTGTCAGCCATAATCATAGACTGGCTTGCGTCTCACATTTTCCCTCTTAATATACACAGTTGAAATCAAGTATCATTACCCTGTGTAATACATATACATTTAAAGTCACATTTTGGAAGTTCCATATTCTTCAATACTTCATTATTACATTATTATATTACTACTGGCAGACTACTTTTTAAACAAAATGCATACAATCAAAGCAAGATCCCGACTCAAGCCTGCAATCTCCCATCTCCACAACCAGTCACTTCCTCTGCTGACCTCTGCATCTTCCCTCCATCCATGAGAATATCTTCCTCACTACCTGCCTGCTCAACCCTCCTATCCCTTCAAATCTAATACCTTCTCTGTCTTCCACCTTCATCCTAGCTCTTACTCACATTTTTATCCTATCCCTTTCTACCAGCTCATTCCCACCTTTTTTAAACATACAAAGGTCACTTGCATACTCAAAAAACTTTCCCTTGATCCTAATTCTCCTGCAAACTATCACCCCATATCACTGCTTCCACTAACATCAAACCTCTCGTAAAAACTAGTTTATGACTACCTAACCCACTTCCTGTTCTCCACAGGGGGGTAACTAGAAACCACATGGTCCAGGTGCAAGAATCTAAGAAGGGCCCCCCACCCCCCAAAAAAATGTGAATTTGATACATATCTTTTTTCCCCCAACATAATAATGTCAAAATTAAACTTAGATGTTTTAGATAGAACATGCAATTTTAAACAAATTTCTCATTTACATCTATTAACTAATTTGATTTGTTCTCTTGGTATCCTTTATTGAAAAGGTTCAGAAGCATCAGCAGTGCACTGCTGGAACATATGTGCTGATTGGCTGTGCATATGTGCCTATTGCTATTGTCTCACCCAATGTGTTCATCGAGCTCACAGTAATGCATTGCTGCTCCTTAAACAAAGGATTAATAGAGAAAGAAAGAAAGAACCATATTAACAAATGTCTGATGTACTAAAAGTTCACTAGGAGATGTACTTTAAATTCTTTAAAGTGCTCTACCACTCTGTGTTTAACTTCATCATGTCGGCAAACTTTTGGATATCAGGCCCATAGAGAGCAGTCCCACCCGCACTCTACATAGACAACAATGCGTTCTCTTGAGAAATGGGAAGTAACATGCATGCGCTCAATGCAATTGTGTTCTCAGTCTGAAGCGGTGACCTGAATGGGAGTTCCCTTGAGGATAAAATGTGCGTGTGTGCTATGTGCACGAGTCTGATGATACATTTAGCTCAAACAAATCCATGGATGTCAGAGAGCATGCACAGCTTTGCAACATTTTTTTTAGTCAGAGCCGAATGGCAGCAGCAGTGAATGGTTCTGAGGCGAAAGCGTCACCTTGATAAAAAAACAACACCAATTTTAGGTGGGCAAGATGGACTGATACTAAATGTGGGACAATAAAATGTGTGTTTTAAATATTTAGAAAATAATGACGTCTGTGCTACTATTTACTATGTACATAGAAAATTACACAAAACATTTGTTTTTTTGCTTTTCGTACAGTGGTGTCTCCTCATAATATAATATTTCTCCAAACGCTTGATCTGATGAAAAAAAATTATAATTTGTGCGGGAAAAAGTTAACGTTTATTTGTAAATCAATGATGGCCAAACAGCTAAAAACACCTCTTGCAAAGGGGTGGGAAATTGGTTTAACAACAAAGGGGTTAATTATAAATGGACACAAAAATATTAATTACTCCCATCTTGATTAATTATTACTGCATGTAATTCAAACAGATTAAAGGGACATTAAAATTAAACTTTTGCAAATCAGTTAAAGAGGTAGATTTACTATATGTCTAGTGGACATGATTTGCTATATTGAATCTTGTCCGCTCGACATCGCTAAATGCAGACAGCATGCGTTGTCCGCATTTATCATTGCACAAGCATTTCTATTAAAATACTTGTGCAATGCTCCCCCTGCTCACTGGTGACCAATCGGCCGCTATCATGGGCTGTCAATCATCCTGATCAGATTGGATTGGGATGATTTCAATCCGCCATCTTATGAGCGCTGCTTCTTAACTTCCATTTCAGGCGAGCCTGAAACGATCGGACTCCGAAAAAACATTCACTGCTTCAGAAATAGAGCCCATTGCATCTGATTAAAAAACTTTTCATTTTACATCTGTTATCAAATCAACTTCATTACCTTGGTATCATTTGTTGGAGAGCGTACCTAGGTAGGCTTAAGAAGATTAACTTGTCTTGAGAACTATGGGGTGGCAGCAATGGTCTAGATTCAATAAAACTAATTTGTGAAGCTATTATTTTGTTTAAAAAAAAAAGCTTGCCACAATGATGCAAGTTAAATTTATAGAGATTTTTACCTGCCCCTCTTAACAACTGCGCATTGTAAGATCAGCTCCATTATAAGCAATGGAGTTGCATCTATTTCGGGACTATTCATTTCTTGCCGCATAGAACAAATTTCACTATCAAGAATACCAGAATAAAATATATATATATTTACTAAACAAATGAATCAGAATAAAACTCCCTATACAAAATAGTCCATTCTAACATATGCACAAAAACTTGAAAAAAGTTAAATGGACAGTAAAGCAAAAATTTAAGTTCCACGATTAAGAGCATGTAATTTAAAACAACTTTCCTATTTACTTACATTTTTTATTTGCTTTGTTGTCTTGGTATCCTTTGTGCAAGTATAAACCCAGGAGCAATGCACTCCTGGGAGCCAATTGTATATATTGTGAAAACCAATGACAAGAGGCATCTATATGCACCCACCAATTACCAGCTAGCTCCTAGGAGTGCATTGCTGCTCTTGAGCCTTCCTTGGTATGATTTTCAACAAATGATACCAATAGAATGAAGCAAATGAGATAATAGAAGCACAAAACATTTAAATTTTCATGTTCCTTTATAGAGAAATACAAGAAAAATCAAAGCACAACAACCTTGCTAGCTTTGAAATAGTGAAACTACAGCAGGTTATGAGATACTTAAAAAAGCATTCAGGGGGGGCGTGTCCATGCAGCATTCTGAACAGGACGCACTTTCTGAGAGCTCTGGCAGAATCCACAATAATCCGCCGATTATTGCATTCTTACAGCAAGATTTAGGACATAATCTCTGAACACATTACGTTCTAACTTTTTGTGACTTCATTTTGACCTATCTTCGCTATTTTCATGATACTGGAGTCGCAGATCGGAACAATAAGGCCTAAGACGGCGGTCTACTATTAGGTTTCCACCCCGCCCCCAGGAGAATGGGGCCACCAGTGCAGTCAGTTAATTTTGGCATACTGAGCTGATTATACTACAGCTGCTCCCATCCACCCTCACGATTACAGAGTGACTACCCACTTAACCTGAGAAGGCATCGCAAACATGGCGGATAAGATAGACAGTGAAACGCAACTGACCATAGATGAAAAATTTGCCAAACTGGATGGTATATGGCTTAACATTATACAAAAAAGCCTGCCCAGTTCCATAATAGGGGCTGCTGACTTACCAACTCAACAGACCCTTGAAGTGAACCGGGAATTACATACTACATCCCATGATGGAGGCATCCATGTAGCATGCAATGAATATGCAGATTCGTCTCAATCAACACCTACTTACTCAGCTGGTATGGTGAACAAACAGGAGGGAACATCTTCTCAGAACTCACGGCGCTTTGATTACAAGATCCCTACAACCTCTACAAGTGACTGGGATTGGAAGGACTCCATTTCGGCACCACAGAGCCTTTACACAGCTGCATGTCATCCACACCCTGATCCGCCTATCACATTAAAAATCACAGTGACAATGCAAAAACCGGCACCTTCAACATTCGGGAATGCAATACGACACAGCGACAGGATCACATAGCATGCTCTATAAGTTACGTGGTTCATGTGCTGTGGATACTTGGTTACGGGGCCTAACAGTGAAGAGGCAGTTATGCCAAGTAACGGAGACTTCCTAGTAGAAATTTCTATGCATTTTCTATGCACAAGCTGTTTCTCAATCATCAGATGAGGTCCAGCTATCGGGAGTGGAGTCTAAACTACTGGGACTCCAAGTTCCTATCTTGCTTCAAGCCTATATATGTAGAGCTACTCAGCACATTTGGCAAGACAGCCTTTCTTAAAGAAATTACCTCCACAGGATCTACAGCGTTTGAAAGGCTCTTGAAATGGATAGCAGTTATTACACTACACAAAACTGGCATGGGGTAATTCTGGACGCAGGACATCTCTCTGAGAGGTATCCAGAATGGGGAAAAACTGAACACTGCAAAAGTAACAACTATACCCTAGTAGTTGATATAGCAGTCAATCTTATGGTCCTGTTTAGTTTGTTGCTACTAGTTTTTTATTACAGATCATATATTTTCACATTTTTACAACGTTTCAGTGTTCTTTTAGAATAATATTTCCTGTTACCCAGAACGGACCCCAGGTATACATGCTAAATTTCATTCTTACAGCTATCTAGATTTTGTACAGTATATGCACATACATACATTAGTTTTAGTTGCAGATTAATACCTAGTCCATATAAAACAGAAACCCTTTCATTAATTGTTTGTTTTGGCTTGTTGAGGCTTCCTGCTATTGAGAGGTATAACAACTCGAGGTTTGCTCCAAAATAGTCAGAATCCATGTCCAGTCACTATATACAAGACAAGCATTTGCATATCTTGAAGCGAAAGTTTCTAACAGGGACAGTCATCATTGTTAACCCAATAACAGCTATGGAATTAAGATGTTACCTCTTCTTTTGTACTTATGTTTCAAGTTAACCCTTGAATGCACTCTGTTTACTTACAAAAGGTCCAAGAGCGACCTATAACACTATAACAAGGGGGATGGAGTGAGAAAAATAAAAAACAAGAGGACTCTATCCAATACAAACACATATCAGAATTGTGAAATTATTGTAATTGAAAACATGTGAATTGTTTTGTATGTTTATACAGCTTCTTGTATCATTTTGTCCTCAATAAAAACTATTTATTAAAAAAAAACAAGCATTCAAATCTAATGAATTCTGCATGTTTTAATGAGGTTTTGGTGCAAAATAATGGCTGCTCTTCTGGAACACCCCAGAACAGCCACATCCAGCCCCTTGTTTACCACTAGTTCTATCCAGGGAGGCTACATAACCCTAATTAAACATGAAAATACTTATATATCCTATATAATAAAAGGCCAAGTATGTTTTCCCTGACAAAGTCATGCACAGTAGAGACTGCGCAAGACAAACGCGTGAGGACAGCGCTGGTCGCTAAGCCCTTAAGGACCTGACCTCTCTATTCTATGATCTCCCTAATAGTAGTGAGATCGCACTATTTCTGCATGCCTCACGAGTGCGGCAGTGCAGAACTAGTCTGGCAGAGGTACCGAAGCAGAGAGGGACACTTTTGACCGTGTACATGGGATTTTACACTAGAAGTAATACAATAATTTATATAGCCTTTTTTGTGTTGTGGTTGTAATTATTGCCAATAAACACTCTAAAATAAAGGACAAGCGAAAATCAACAAATTTCAAAACTGATCTCAACATAATAACGAGGCCCCTGAGCAGACTCACAAGCGTCACTGAATCTAGCCCAAGAGTCACTGCAGCCATTACAATTCTTTCTATCTGACAAGCTTCTAATCAACATTATATTTTATACATGCAAATTCCGCACTGTTTGATACAATGTAGACCATCAATGAATGACTGACACACCAGAGATGCATAATTTTTCATACTTCAAAAATGTTTTGCATATATGATTGGCATGTCAAACAACTGTTCATCAGTGATTATTATTATCAAGAATAGTATAATGACAATAAGAGGAATTTAGCAGTTTTCAGACAAATGTCTGATTTTACTATAAATTTTATGAATAACATTAAAACCTAAAACACAGTTATTTTAACAAAAATAGAGAATTATAAAATAATTAAAACTCTTTTCTTTCAAATGTGTTTTGCTTTTTTATTTTAAAAAGCAAAAATGTATGCTTTGTAGATAAAATGGAAGAAGAGAGGGGGGCGGAGCCAAGCCGTGCAGGAACATGGCAGCACATTAGAGAGCTCCGTAGCAGCCTACTTTCATATCCTCACAAATAGGGACAAGAGCTGCTTCTAACATAATTAAAAAGAAACCGGAGGAGCATCTAAGGTCTGGTGAATCCAAATTACAGACCCTGTGACTCTTTAAGCCAGCTGTGACCCATAGAGGTACCCTACAATTGCCGGAAGATCACTATCTTACAACACCGGAGGTTTTATCCTCCCTTCATCTAAGTGACAACATGTTTGCAAACTGACGCTGAGTCACTTACAGGAACTTACTCTGCCACTGTGAGTGGTCCGGTGCCTTGTAGCAATGCATCCTCCTGTCTGCTCTCTGCAGCTTGTGTCTCAGAGCCGTCCCTGTCATCCACGTGGCTAGTCTGAAGGCGCTCTGCTGCGGCCTTGTGAGGTAACGTCCGTGTGTGAGGAGACCGCTAACATGGTTGTGTCTGATGATCCTTAATAACAACCAGGGCTCCATCTATAATTGTTGGGAAACATAAGGTCAACTGTGGGAGCCGCTTGGTTCATAACTGGCCAGGGGACATAGCACACTGTACCTATTGCTAAAATACTGAACTTTACTTTGCCACTACATGATAGTGCCTTCTTTCTAGTGCTTCCTCAGTACTTCTACAAGGGAAGGATACCTTTTTAAGACATTGCTCAATTCTCCTTCTATAAGGCCACCATAATGAACCCAAAGAAGGGTCAGAAATCAGATAAGTCTGCGAAATTACAACTGCAAACTCCTTCAGTATCTACATTTTTTCAGGCCTCAGACTCCCCACAGGCTACCACCCCTGGAGATATGGCGATGTCTGGAGGGACTAACTCACTAGATTCACTTAATAATCAGCAAGAATCCCTGCAGGCTATACAAGTACAACTAGCAACATTACCCTCAAAATCAGATTTGGAGTCACTAAAGTCCTTTATAAAAGAAGAATTAAGAGACTTAAAGAAAGATTTAAATTAGATGTGAGGTAGAATCGAATGCTTAGAGGAAGGCCAGGAAACACTGAATAATCTTGTTAGCTCAAATATCCAGCAGATCTCCATTCACGATTCTATGGTGCAGGTGCTCCAAGATAGAGTTGAAGATCTTGACAACAGGGGACGCAGGAACAACTTGCGAATTTGCGGGATCCCCGAAGATGTGGCCCAAGATCAACTAAAAACCTTCCTAAGAGGTTTCTTTCAGCACCATTTACCACACTCATCACCCCCAAAGAATGAAGATATAGATAGGGCCCTACCCAAGCCTCCATTACCACCAAGGGATGTGATAATCCAATTCCTGCGTTTTTTTTTTTGTTTTTTTTAAACAGGCTTTATTGAGTATAGTTGAAAACAAGTTATGCATCCAGTAGAAAAATCAACAAGTGAATTACACCTTCTATTGCAAGGTTAACAAAGTAATCAGATAAAAGTAAGAAGAAGTAGAACTGAGTCTCTTCAAAGTGAGTCCGGCGGTGCAACCTTTAGCCTATACAAGCATAACATAATAAAGTTTTTTCCTTTGACTTAAAAAGCCTGCTGTAGTTTTTTGGTTTTTCCAACATTGTCCTCTTTCTGTTATACATTTAACAATGTCATCTATAACATAAATCTGTGTGCTTACCGAACAAACATAAAAACAAACAGCAAAATGAGAAAAAAAAAGAAAAAATACAATACAATAATAATGAAGGGGTTACAAACGGGAGAGAATGGGGGAAAGGGGGAGGGTAAGGGGGGTAACTTTTCAGATTTGCCTCAGAATTTGTCTTATGTGTTTACAAACCAGATCCCTTCCAAACAGCCAGCATCATCTCATGCGTGTCTAGTTGCTTGATTTTAAAATAATGAAATCTCTCCATTGTGAGCAGCTCATCGACAGTGTGAACCCACTCCCCCAGGGTAGGGACAATCCCTGTTTTTCATCTTCTGGGTATTAATTTTTTAGCTGCTGTGAGCATTATGAGCATTAAAGCTCGTACGTGTGTCGCCTTTACTACAGGTAAGTGAAAGAGAAGAATCGCCTCCGGTGTGTTTGGAATATTAATTTGTAATTTATCTGACATGCAGTTAAGCACTGCCTGCCAATAATCCCCTATTTTTGGGCAGGTCCACCAGATGTGCAGGAGCGTGCCATGCTCTCCACAGTCCCTCCAACACAGGGGGCTTGCTGACCGATAGCATCTGTGCAGCCTTAATGGAGTCAAGTACCATCTACTGGTAAGTTTTAGGTGGATCTCCTGCACATCGTCAGAGATAGAGGAGCGCTTGGTTAACTTAAAAGAGTTTAGCCATGTATCTTCGTCAATATCCCTACCAAGGTCCCTACTCCATGCTACTGTGTAGGAGGGGAGAGCCATCCCCGGAGGGGCAATTAAAAGTTTGTAGATCAGTGAGATCAGACGCCTAGGTAGTGTACTTGAAGTACATAAAATCTCAAATGCAGTTAGTTCCCTCATGAAATGTTCTTTATGTCTGTGGTGTGCAAGATAATGTTGAAGTTGATTATTGAGGTAAAATTTGGCAAACAAACAGGATATGTAAAACATTCCACAAGTGCTGTCTCAATAACACAGTATAAGAGTCATCATACAGTTGAGAGGCTACAAGTTTAATTCGTAAAATCAACTAACAAGACAACAAGGTAACTAATGTTGAAACAAGTTTTGTAACGGCACAATATAGTCGTGCCCATAATGGTTTACGCTTCTCCTCTTATTTAAAGGGCCACTCTTGGACCCCTGGCTGAGTGAGAGTTTACCATAATAGGGGGCTACCTGCTATATAAGGGAGCACTCATGGATCTTATTTCGTTTACCTCATATTTTTAAAATTAGTAGTAGTAGTTTTTTATATCAAAAGAAAAACATGCAAACAGAACCAGGCTTAATCCCTTCTAACTGTCATTAAAAAAATGTATCTATGGGAGAATGCTGTAATATTATACTAAGAGATATATTCATAAAGAAGGTAGTGAAGATGCGGTACAAGTAACAGAGAGACCGCGCGGTTAACTCTCCTAAACAAGGAGATATATTAAGTGGTGGGGGGGGAGGAGGTGGTAACTTGGGTATAGTGAGTTTAATAAATCAGGCTGCGTTCTTATAATATAGAGTAAACATGCCTCAGAATGGCTCAGCTTCCCAGATATGTAAAGAGAAGTATATATAGGTTAACAGTAAATGCATAACTAAGGACTAATGCATATTGGGACAATGTCACACCTAAAAAGCAAGGGAAAAAGATCTAACTGTATAGGTCTGACATACCTTAGAAAGCTTAGCTCTGGAACTATGATGAGGGAGACTGTATAGATAGCAGGACCAGCCTGCGTGAATAATATGTTGAGTACATAGATAAAGGATTGAGCATAATGATAAGTAGCTTTACTCAAGATATGCAGTAATAACATGACGTATATTATCAACTTTCATACAGAATGCTATAACCCAATATCCCATACAGTTGATTGAATAAATAAGTACGTGCCTTATTTTGATCTGAGTTTTCCTCTGATGTCTACTTTATATTTTGTAGCTTGTAGCTTGTCTAGAATAAATGAGCACTGATGCAGACTGCTGATTTTAACAAAATAAATTGCCATGCCTTAACCATAATGAAGGCTCATATGTGGCCTAAATATAAGCTTAGTGTTAACTTTAACTAAACATCATGGAGTGGTACATTTATAACCCTGTAGGGAGAAATCCTAAAAATTAAGCACATGTACAGTGCAGTGAGTGCCCTTAAGTCTTTTAAGCATGGAACAGAACTGAATAATCATACACAAAAGACACAGTCAATTTTTATCACTAGCATTCAGAGGCATGCTTGCTCAAACCTAGGGGTTACTTATGGGAATGGTAGAAATCTATATGTGGATAACACCTATAGGCAAATTGCACATAAACATCATCTCTCCAGAGCTTTAAATGTCATTAATGTAATGATATTCCATGAGCACGTAATTACTTGGCATAGCCCCAAAGAGCATAATCATATCAGAAACCTATATATATGATTACAGTCCTCTTTGTGATTAACCCTTCACATAATAATTGATGAGTAATAACAGACTCGCATTAATTATCTCAGGTAGAAGTCCATATACTCAGCTGAGCCATATATTGCAACAGAGCTAGATAGAGTGATTATTATAAAATATTTAGAGAGTATATACTCCTGTGCTGTATGCACTATATGTTAGGGTAATGTGGTGACTTAGTAGCCTGTATACGATATCGGTTCACAGGTAAATGACAGCCCCAAGTAGAATCAAACTGTCATCAGCACTGAGTGAGAGAAGAGAAAAAAGGCTCCCACTACCCAATACCGTGCCTGAAGTCAGCCTGTCCAAAGGGTGGTAAGTAGTAACAATGCATCGGGTGTCGAGAAGATAAGGGACCAAACTCACTCAAGCCCTGTATCACAAAATGACCGTTATCAAGGGAGACCGCGTGAGCAAGGCCCATCACCTCTGGATAATTCTCTCCTCTACAAGCCTGACCATAGCAATGACTGGGACCAGAACGCTGGGTGGATGGCGACAAAGGCATCGGGGCACAAAAAAGAGCATGTAAGTCCGTTGACTTTGTAACGCGATATGAGCTGTATATCTCAGGGGTCTTGTGACTGTTGTCATATTTCTTGGGAGAAATCTCTTGCGACTTGCTCTCTGCTTGTCTGTGTCGCAGAGCCAATTCAAGCGCTATGTGTGCGGGCGCACTAACAGGAAGAGTAGCCTCTGGGGATGGTGTATGTCCAGCCGTGGGGGTCTTATCTTCGGCAGCATTCTGGAACAGGTGATCCGCGGCATACTCACACTCCACCGCTAAACTAATGTAATGAGGGGATAGAGGACGCTGGGGCCCCAAAGCGTTGTACCCCACTGGTGTAGACATGTGGTTGGGTAAGTGAGCTGCATGGTCCTTAGGAGTGCCTTCAATCCGCTCGGATGTTAAAATGGATAGTTGTTCAAATACACCGTAACACCCTTCCAGAAAGGTGTATATATCGCTCATAATTTGCTCCGCAGTTTGCATAATTGAAGTAAGCGGAGGGCGCTTGGCTTAGGGATAATGTTGGGCCCAAGATGGACGATTTCAGAGCCGCCACAGTAGAAGTGCTAAAGTTGCAAAGTTTTGTCAGTTTTGTGGAGCTCCCAGTAGAATTAGGTTCACAAGGCACTTATGATGATCAGTATTATAGAAGGATCCAATTTTTAAGCTAGAATAGTCCTTAAAATTGTATTATATACATGTTATAGCAGGAGCAGTTGAAATGTGCGACTGAATTGCTTCATAGTTGGCTCCGCCCCCAAGTTGATTATATCTTAACCAGGAAAGAAATATCGATCCATATTTCTCTAACATGTCCTGTTGGGTTAGTAATTTACCGCCAGTGATTGCAAAATGCAATGAGCCGTTGCGAAGGCTGTAGGGCCCACTCAGTTGTGTGCTCAGGGAATAATATGGGAGATCCGGGTTTTCAATGATAGGCAGGAGGGGCGAGTGTTTGGATGAAATATGTGTGCTGGTATTAACAACTCTGTCCCATATTCTAAGGGTTTCTGCTATAATTGTGTTTCTATCTGTGTACTTTGGACGTTGGGGGGATGGGGTAAAAGCCAACACTCCTGCGTTGTTGAGGTTGAGGATTAGGCTTTCTAGCCTTACCCATGCTTTATTTGTGGAATTATGGGCCCACTCCACTATTCTCTGCAGGAAAACCGCCTGTCTATAGGAAGCTAGTTCGGGGAAGCCAAGTCCCCCTTTATCTCTGTGCATGTATAATGTTTTCCTTGGTACTCTGGGTTTAATATTGTTCCAGATGAACTGTTCAAGTATACTTTGAAGTTGAGGGAGAAAGTCTGCAGGGATAGGAATTGGGAGTGTTTGTAAAATGTAGAGTATTCGTGGAAGAATATTCATTTTGATAATTCCTATTTTACCCAACCAAGACAGGGGCTTATTCTTCCACGAGGAAAGGTGACATGACTATATAATGTTTTTAAGTCTCGGAAGGCAATTGATCTTTTCCCCGGGTTGTTCAAGCCCTTAGCATTAATTGTGGTGAAGTTAAGGCTATGTGTGAGAAACCTACTCTTGCGAACACTCATCTTGTTAAGAGCGGGTGGAGGTAAGGTGGGGGTGAGGGAAAAGTACAGGTTAAGGGAGGGAGGAGAGAAAAAAAAAAAGTTATTAGGTACAGTACAGTCGTCTAACACACTAGACGATGATTTAGTACAAATAAGCATGAGTAAGTTTGTCACCCAGTGCCTATTAGAGTAATATAATGAATAACTTGTAGATGTAAAACAAACAGTAAATTACAATGAACAATAAACTAGTAAGTAACTTAGTGGGTAGTAATCCAAGAGTACATGCAGCAATGTAAAATAAAACAGTTCCCAAGATCCATGTTAGGTGATCTAGGGTTTTTGAGAGGCCCGACAGACCCAGTTATTGGGGGAGGGGGTGTCGTTACTCTCCCTAGCGGAGAGTGCATCAAGTATTGAAGGTGAGAGTAAGGAGAAGGGGGGGCCTCGAGCGCCGGGCCCATGTCAGAATTAACAATTCACACAGGGCCACTTTTTTTTTTTTTTTTTTTGAGAATAATACCAGCGGGTGTGTGGTATATGAATAAGCATGTGTAATCATCAGTTGCCTAGGGGGGGTTCTAGCTCTAAGTGTGGGGTAATATACTTATCAGTTAGTAATCGTTATAATTATTACCTTCTGCGTGAGGTCTACGCCCAGTGTGGCCTCAAAGACTATTGCTCAGCTAACTTAGTGAGTGCTAAACTTATGTGTTCCTAGTTGCAGATTTTGTAAATTTCGGTGTGTATGTACTAGATGAAGTTATATACATTAACCAGTGTCAGTAAGAAGGTGCTGTGTCTCTAGCTGTGCTGCTTCCTGTGGTGCAGACATAAAGATAATAACATTTAGTAGGTAACAGCCCATTTAGCAGACAATAAAAACAGTACTTGCATTTCAAAAAAGGATCTGTCCAAGGATCTGCAAATCACAACCTGTAAGAATAAAGAACGTTAGTAGGCAAGAGGACAGTCAACTCTCACATTTAGGACCTTGTGCAGTAAATATGTACAACAGGAGGTTCAAGGCCCCCCCCAGCTCTCTTCGCATGTTAAGATTAGAATTGTTTAGTGTCATTCATGGCTGGTCGCCAAATGTTGTATCTAGGAACCCCAGGGACCCAGGGCCTAAGGCCTGTATAACAAATTCAAGCAAGATATGTCCCTCTTTTCTAGTTCGCTGTGTTGTTGGCCAATAGGGTTCGATGTGATTCCCCAAGCGTGTTCCCAGGGATGTCCCTGTTGTGGGTAGGTGTTTTTGCACTGTCAAGCTCCACTAGAAAAGCTTGCAGATCAGAGCCCTGTTTATAAATTAATGTCTTGTTGTTATGGGTGATGATTAGTGAAACAGGGAACCCCCAGCGATACTGGATCTTACGGTTTTGCAGTTGCTCGGTAACGTGCGCCAGCTCACGTCTTTTCTGTAAGGTATTAGGTGACAGATCTGAGAACAGTTGTAGCTCTGTGCCTGCTTGATGAATAGAATGTTTGGCCCTTGCGCTGTGCATCAGCTCCTCTTTGTCCTTAAAATTAAGGAATTTGATGATAATGTCTCTTGGGGGGCCTTTCGAGGGGGGGGTGTCTGGGTCTCAAGGCTCTGTGAGCTCGTTCAATTAATATTTCAGCTGAAGAGGGTGTGCCTTTTATTGTGCAAAACAGGCTTTGTAAATATGCCTCAATGGCGGGGGGTGCACCGATTCAGGGACTCCTCTGACCCGTAGATTGTTTCGGCGCCCCCTATTGTCTAGGTCTTCTAGTTTGTCGTTTAATGCTTGTACAGGGAGTGCAGAATTATTAGGCAAATGAGTATTTTGACCACATCATCCTCTTTATGCATGTTGTCTTACTCCAAGCTGTATAGGCTCAAAAGCCTACTACCAATTAAGCATATTAGGTGATGTGCATCTCTGTAATGAGAAGGGGTGTGGTCTAATGACATCAACACCCTATATCAGGTGTGCATAATTATTAGGCAACTTCCTTTCCTTTGGCAAAATGGGTCAAAAGAAGGACTTGACAGGCTCAGAAAAGTAAAAAATAGTGAGATATCTTGCAGAGGGATGCAGCACTCTTAAAATTGCAAAGCTTCTGAAGCGTGATCATCGAACAATCAAGCGTTTCATTCAAAATAGTCAACAGGGTCACAAGAAGCGTGTGGAAAAACCAAGGCGCAAAATAACTGCCCATGAACTGAGAAAAGTCAAGCGTGCAGCTGCCAAGATGCCACTTGCCACCAGTTTGGCCACATTTCAGAGCTGCAACATCACTGGAGTGCCCAAAAGCACAAGGTGTGCAATACTCAGAGACATGGCCAAGGTAAGAAAGGCTGAAAGACGACCACCACTGAACAAGGCACACAAGCTGGTATCATCAAAGATGAGCTTGTGGGGCCTTTTCGGGTTGAGGATGGAGTCAAGCTCAACTCCCAGTCCTACTGCCAGTTTCTGGAAGACACCTTCTTCAAGCAGTGGTACAGGAAGAAGTCTGCATCCTTCAAGAAAAACATGATTTTCATGCAGGACAATGCTCCATCACACGCGTCCAAGTACTCCACAGCGTGGTTGGCAAGAAAGGGTAAAAAAGAAGAAAATCTAATGACATGGCCTCCTTGTTCACCTGATCTGAACCCCATTGAGAACCTGTGGTCCATCATCAAATGTGAGATTTACAAGGAGGGAAAACAGTACACCTCTCTGAACAGTGTCTGGGAGGCTGTGGTTGCTGCTGCACGCAATGTTGATGGTGAACAGATCAAAACACTGACAGAATCCATGGATGGCAGGCTTTTGAGTGTCCTTGCAAAGAAAGGTGGCTATATTGGTCACTGATTTGTTTTTGTTTTGTTTTTGAATGTCAGAAATGTATATTTGTGAATGTTGAGATGTTATATTGGTTTCACTGGTAAAAATAAATAATTGAAATGGGTATATATTTGTTTTTTGTTAAGTTGCCTAATAATTATGCACAGTAATAGTCACCTGCACACACAGATATCCCCCTAAAATAGCTATAACTAAAAACAAACTAAAAACTACTTCCAAAAATATTCAGCTTTGATATTAATGAGTTTTTTGGGTTCATTGAGAACATGGTTGTTGTTCAATAATAAAATTAATCCTCAAAAATACAACTTGCCTAATAATTCTGCACTCCCTGTATGGTAGCCAAATGATCTTGTAACTCAGTGGAGTTTGTGTGCACTTTAGCATCTGTTGAGACCTTCGCCTCTTCTACTGCAGTGACTCCATGCGCAGGTCTTGGAACAAGCTTCGTATTTCCAGCATCACATTTTGAATGTCTTCTTTAGAAGATAGGTGCAACAGATCTTTTTTGGTGACACTGGCTTGCAAATGGGTTTCCTCAGAGCTATTTTGGTCAGGAGTCAGGGGTGGCGGTACCTCCATATTGCCCTTGTCTTGTGTTGTGCGTTGCTCAATAGGCTTTAAGAATTTATTTAAGGGTTTGTCGGAAGCTTTCTTCTCTGCTTTATGATGTTTTTTAATCAGCATTCCCTACCATTAAGGGTGAAAGCTGGGGTTACTAGTGATAACACCTTGTAAGAGATGAGTTGTTAGGCCATCAAACGAGAGCTTTTAGATTGTGGTGTCTGATCTGTTGTTAGCACAGTTCTAGCCCTGCAGTGTCTTGCTTCTATTTTAGCCTGCCAGAGCACTGCAAGTGTGCCTAAAAACGTCTTTTAGATGTTGTTAAGTGGTGTTCTGTAGATTACTATAAACAGTCACCTTCCTCTGTTCACCACCAAGCTATTATTAGATTTTATCCAGTCCTAGGTGAGTGGGGTCATGTTCCTTCTGCTAGTGAACATGAGGATGTAAATGACCCAGTCCCCTGTCTCAAAGGTTATGCGGCAGCGTGTATCAGGCATTAAGTGCAGTTCACTGTCCTCCCCGCTTAGTTTGCGTGTGCCTAGGGGCTGTGGGGTGCACAGAGTGAATTTGCCAGGTATGTATATGACTTAAAACTCACCAGCCCCCAGGTGCTCAGCTGTGACAGCCGTCTCTCTGCTCAGGTCCTGTCTAACTGTGAATAGACGTTAGCTTGTGATGCCGGTCATAATGCGCTGGAGCCTACTGTAAGACTCAACGCTGCCCCTTTTCTTGTGTCCCAGCCACTGCTACTGTGCTGAAGTCTCGTGGCTCAGGGGCCTGTAGTAGATGGCGCGATGGGTGTTATCTGCCTGTGGCTTGTCGGCTGCTTAGGATGGCGGTTGTTATGCGCTAGAGCCTTCTATGAGACCCAGCGCTGTCCCTTCTCATGTGTGCTGCGCTGGTGTTTGTTGGCACTGGGGCCAGTGATAAATGGCGCGCTGAGTACTGCTTGCCAGGCCTCTCCTGCCTGCGTTAGTATAAAGCCCATAAATCTTCGTCGCTGCAGCGCATCAAGGCTGTTTGAGGTTGTGGTTCAGTTCTTGATGTTCCCGGTATGAAGAAAAAAGGTGAGTTTTGGGGTCTATCTGGCCATTTGATTACGTTGCAATGCCTCTGGGATTTGGAGCCTAACTAGAATGCGGCCATTCGCCTGCGTGGCCAAGCTATGCCCCGATTCCTGCGGTTTACCACAAAAGACACCATCTGGCAAGCAGCTAGAGCCCAGCAGTCTATCACCTATGAAGGTCACTCGTTGCAAGTCTGCCAAGATTTAAGCCCTCACACAATCCAGAGGCGAAAGGAGATCAGGTTTATTACAAGCACCCTGCAGGAGCACCACATAAAGTATCGCTGGGGTTTCCCATTCAGTCTTATAATTAACCATAATGGATCCCAGGTCATATACAAGGACTTCAGTGACTTTGATCGCCTCTCCAAATCTCTTAACCTCAAATTCACACCACCAAATGAACCTGTTATTGACATTCGGCCTGTACAGGCAGATTCTGGACCATCGCACTCAAGAGAACAGAGGCCACAGTGGCATAGGGTCCAGCCCAAGAGGAGAAAGATGGGCCCTCAGCACTCTGAGCCCAGTTCAGCTCCCACATGAGAGTTCTTAATACCTCAAATCTAGATCATCTTGCACCCACTTGCTTCTCCTCTTGAACTAGATTTATGACCCGGTTACCCAAGGACCTAGAATCAGTCCTAAGTTATTGCCCAGTTCTCTTGTCTCTCCTTCCAGCCATGAACGCTATCTACTATATAGAGAGATCTTAAAGGGATGGAGCCATATGTCGGGACATGTTCTGGTAATATGTTATATACTGAGTTAATGTTCGTAATAATAAATTGGGCTATAGCCTGTGACTGTTTCCAAATTTAATCTTGTAACCCATGTTTTTTCTTTTTCTTTGTAAAAATATGTACAATATATCTCACAGATAGTGAAACCACAAAGCCACTTAGTGTAATGGGTAATATCTGTTTTAGGTAAAAAGCAGCTAAGAACTTGTTCTATATTTGTCCTTAATATTCTATTCTGGATACCACACAACATAGTGGCCCGCTATCTCAATTGTTAGGTTGGTTAACATGACCTGGATTGTGGGTTTTATTAATGATATAGAGAGATATTAAAGGGACGGAGCCACATGCCGGACAAGTTCTTGTGATATGTTATAAAAGGATGAGTTAATGTTTGTAATAGTAAATTGGACTATAGCCTGTAAATATTTCCAGTTAGTTTAATTCTACAACCCGTGTCTTTGTAGGAATATGTACAAGATTTCTCACAGGTAGTGATATCATAAAGTCACTTAATGTAATGGGTAATGCCTGTTATAGGTAAGGAGCAGATAAGAAATTGCACTACATATTTTCTTAATATCTAGTTTTAGAAATCACATAAGATAATGTCTCGCTATTTCAATTGTTAGGTTGGTTAACATAACTTGGATTATGGTTTCTATTAATGCTGTACAGCTCCATCCGGAAAAGGAAAATATAAACCTCTTGTCCTTTTGATAATAGTACATACATGGTATTGTATTACAGGAGAGTTAGTTAGGTTGTATTCCCCCCCCCCCCTTTAGTAAGGTGTATAGTACTATGATTAGTACACTGCTCACAAATGTTTTGTTTGTTAATTTTTGTTGTTTGTCTAAATATGCAATTTTATGTTTTGTTGTTCATCTCATTCAATTTTTGGGCTCAATCTTAGATAGATTCTGTATATATAGTAATAAATTTGGTATAACAGTCGTACTCAGATCTCATAGACTCATCTACATAACTCGATGAGTAGTACAAAGCTAAATGTTAAGTTTATTTCCCATAACGTAAAAGGCCTTAACAGCTCTCAGCAAAGATCCCTGGCCCTTAGAGATTACAAAAAAAGCAAAGGTGATATACTCTTTTTGCAGGAAACCCATTTTAAAAGGGGCCATGAGCCCAGGGCTAGCTTTAAGAAATTTGGGGAGGTATATTTCTCCTCGCATGTAACGTAACATAATGGGGTGGGGATCCTAGTGAATAAGAGGTTGCCCTTCCGCATGTCTAACTCCTATAAGGATAAATAGGGAAGATATATAATAGTAGTGGGATTTCTATCCCATAAACCTATCACTCTCGTGAATCTCTATGCCCCTAATACCAATCCCGCCCCCTTTTTCCTCCAACTTAGTAGGAAAATACATGAAGTATCCAAAGGCAGTTTGGTTCTGGGTGGCGACTTTAACCTCGCATTCGACCCATTAATCAACTGTTCTACAGGCACATCCTCAGTCCCCAATAAGACACTGAAACAAATTAAGCATTCTCTTGCCCAATTAGCTATACACCACACTTGGAGGCTTCACCATCCAGATACAAAAGATTATACGTTCTACTATAATCCCCATCATCTATATACGAGAATTGATTATTTCTTTACTGATGTCACCAACTTATCTTACATCACCTCCACTGCTATCGACCCTATAACTTGGTCGGACCATGCTAAAATTAGCTGCCAGTTTCAATGGCGCTCCTTGTCCCCCTTGGCCGCTAATTGGAGGTTCGACGAGTCCCTCCTTAGAGACCCTTTAGCTTTTGCACGTATACAAAAATCTTTGGTTGAATACTTTCAAAATAACGATACCCCAGATATAGGCATACACAACATATGGAATGCACATAAATGTGTTATTAGGGGGGAGCTCATAGCTCTTAAAGCTGCCAAGCTCAAACAACAGAATGTATACTTGAACTCTCTCTTGGAGTACTTAGCGACGTTACAAGAAATTCATAAAGCCTTCCCCACCAACACTTCATTGTTAGATAGCATCACACATAAACGTAGTCAGCTTCACCTCCTTTTGGGAGCTGAAGCCAAAAATAGGGCCCTCTATCTTAGAAAAGTTTACTATGAAGTGGCTAACAAACAAGGGAGGATGTTGGCACGTCAACTGAAGAGAAGGACAAATAAACAATACGTAATGAGAATAAGGGGGTCCACGGGCGACTTTAAGACAACAACTAATGATATTACACTAGCATTCAGGGACTATTATGCCAAACTTTATAATATTAGACAGGACTCGACGGAACCTACCTTAGATGAAATCTCAAAATATCTTTCTGGCCTCAACCTCCCTAGACTCTCGATAGAACAAAGGGACGACCTAGATGCCCCGTTCTCAGAGGAAGAGCTCCTTGAGGTGATATCCTCCATCCCCCTAGGTAAGGCCCCAGGGCCTGATGGGTTTGGAAATTCCTACTATGTTCAGTTTAAAGAACCCCATACCTTCTAAGATATTATAAAAGCATTGATGAAAATGAGGTCTTCTCCCCAAACTCACTTCAAGCACATATTTCAGTAATACTCAAACCTAGCAAACCATCAGACCAAATAACCAACTACCGTCCGATCTCACTGATCAATTCAGACATAAAGATATTTGCAAAAATAATAGCTAATCGCCTAAACCGGTTCCTCCCTACCCTCATCCATAATTACCAGGTGGGTTTTATCCCGGGTCGTGAAGCTAGGGACAACACAGTTCGCAATACTCTCCTAATCTGGCATATCTCAAATAAAAATATCCCCTCTGTTATGATATCAACAGATGCCAAAAAGGCCTTTGACCGCGTTTGTTGGTCTTTTCTGAGAACATCCCTGGAGGCTTCCGGCTTAGGCTCTATTACTCTAGCTCGGATATTTGCGTTATACGCATCTCCTAGTGCCGAATTTTAGTCAACGGTTCCCTATCACCCTCATTAGAAATAAGAAATGGCACACGCCAGGGCTGTCCCCTTTCACCACTACTCTTTGCTCTTCTTATTGAAACATTAGCTACTAAGATTAGGAACAATACAGAGATCACAGGCATACCATTAGGACAGGAGGTATATAAGATATCTTTGTTCGCAGATGATATCCACTTCACCCTAACCAATCCCGAAACATCGCTCCCACCGCTATTACATGAGTTCTCTACTTTCTATAACTTAACAAATTTTTTAATAAACCAGAATAAATCTGAAATAATGGGTTTTAACCTCTTGGAGACCTTAGTGGACTCGATCAAAAGAAGTTGTCTATTTAGATGGTGTAGAGAAGCTATGAAATATTTAGGTATATACTTGCCCGCCTCTTTTGATAAGTTGTTCCAGGTTAATTATCTCCCAATTAAGACAGCAATTATGAGTGACCTCTCATCCTGGAGTGCTAAGAAATTGTCCTGGCGGGGCCGCATAAACACAATAAAAATGAATATTTTTCCCAGACTCCTCTATATCATGGAAGCTTTACCAATCCCTCTGCCTCCTAAATATCTTCCCCAGATGCAAAATTTAATCAGCTCTTTTTTGTGGCAAAGGAAACCACCAAGAATTAATAAGATTACTATGTTCCGATCTAGACTACAGGGTGGGCTTGGTTTACGCAACCTAGAGGCATACAGACTTCCATATCCCTGCAGAGGATCCTAGATTGGAGAGTAGGAGCAAAACAAAAGAGATGGATATGTCTGGAGAATTACTTGTCCCCATTTTGCCCGTTAGCTAGTATATGTTGGAACTCTGATTTCCAAGAGAACACTAAAAAGATTATCAACCCAATCACTAGGGAAACTATCCACCAATGGGATTCAGCCACTAAACACTACCCATGCCTTTCATCTAATCCAGGCCCATTGACATCACTACGCTATAATATTGACTTCTCCTTACCTTCCCGAACTCACTCCACCTTAACAGACCCAGAGTCTGAAGACACTTCTATACATTATGTAACAATAAACGAAACTCTAGGCACTCAAGACCAACTTGTTGAGAGAGGGTACGAATGGGCGTGAAACTGGTTTTTATACAGGAAATTACATCACTATATCAACACACATAAACATAGGAATAATATGGTCCGTTCGCCTATTAACTTAGAGAAACTATACATGGCTAAATCCCTGGTGCGTCATTCACTCTCTATCATATATAAAACCATAACCCAACCCCCACCAGGTAATTTACCATACTCAGTCGAGATGTGGGAGAGGGAGCTGGGGACTATCATTCTACCGCAAACAGCGTCCAATATATTTATAAATACAAAAAAATCCTCTTCCTCAGCCTCCATCCTGGAAACTAATTACAAAATCCTACACTGCTGGTAACCCCCCGTAAGTTACATCGTTTGTACCTCAAAGTAAGCAATAAATGTTGGAGGTGTGGACATGTCGGGAGTGGAATGGGGCATATGTGGTGGTGCTCCCAGTTAAACCATTATTGGTATTTGGTAATGCACGAAGTAGAACACATCTTCCAAATTACTATACCACATGATCCCCAGATATGGCTATTAAATAAATCTACCCAATTGACCTCCAAGCAACTTATTCCACTATTTAGGATATTCACTAATAGTGCTAAAATGCTAATAGCAAAAGTATGGAAGTCAAAAGATGTCCCCTCTCTGGCAATGTGGAAGGACAAGGTCACAGAACTTATAGAACTTGAGGAATATTCCATGTATAAGAAGGGTAACACTGACAGTTTTTTGGAGCTACATACTATCTGGGATAATTATATTAAAAATAACACACAATTCCCCTAGGTTCCGTGAGGTGCACTGTTGTAATGGATATTGAGAGCAAATGTAATGATCCCACTGGAAATGGCTGTATACCACGGTAATTTTTTACTTGAGATTGAGCTGATGAGATGAACCTCCCCCCCTTTTTTTTTTTCCTTTGCCCTCTCTCTTTCCCCCTTTTCCCACTAAATTGTTTTATTATTGAAAAGCTAGAATCTGTAATGTAAGCTAAGAAAACTGTTAATATTTTCAAATGTATTACCTGTTATTTGTTTGTTGTACTTAACATTCAGATTCAATATAATAATTTAACTAAAATGGAAGAAGAGAGGCGGCAAAAACATAAAACAGTATCGTTTGGACAAGGGAGAGGAGTGAAGATATGAGCCCCCCCTAGACGAGAGTGAATACTCACATAAGAAGCGGCACATTCAGCATGCCTTAAACCGCAAGTCGGGACTGTTGAGAGTCGCCCGATAGACACCCCCAGGCAGGTAACGTCACCACTGGACCTCCAATCCGTTACAGGCAATCTCGTTCTCGTGAGCCTGATGAAACGGCATTGTGGCCGAGAAACGCATTGCTGTTGGTTTTAATCTGTAATAAACTATGATTTTATCTTTACCTTACGTGCTCCTGTTTTTTGAGTGCCCATCTACCCTCCTATTGACCGCTAACAAGAAGAGCTTTGTGTATATCCTCTGTGACTTCGGACGCCGCAAGCCACAGCTGATCCCAAGGAGTTTGCCTGTAGCGGATTGGAGGTCCTGTGGTGACGTTACCTGCATGGGCTTGTCTGTCGGGCGACATCTAGGGGGGGGCTCATATCTTCACTAGTCTCCCTTGTCCAAACGATACTGTTTTATGTTTTTGGCGCCTCTCTTCTTCCATTTTTTCACGCAGCCAGGATTCCATCGGGATTTCCTTTGGGGAGTGCAGCCGTAGATCCAAGCATACCGGAACGGACCGATCATACACCAGCGCACCTCTTGAGGATTGTGGATTCTCTTTTTGTTTCATACTTTGTAGATATATAACATACCTTTTTATGAACACAATTACTATTATGATAAGATATATAACAAGTAATTTAACCTCTATTGCTTTAAGTCCAAAGTAAGTCAACCTATTTAGAGTCTGATTACGAGTTGCACACTATGGGAAGGGCGAATGTGTTTAAATTCGAATTCGAATGTTAAAACAAATGTTATTGTAGAAATTCGATTTACATAATAGAATGTTGATAAGAATGAATATTCTTAAAAATTCTATTATCGAATATTATTTACAGTTTTCAAATGTCACATTTGAATTCAAATGTCACATTCGAATTTGAATGTTACATTCGAATGTCAAATTCGTATTTGAATATTACATTTATAAAACACAATTGTAGACTAGAAATACTATTTTGAATTCAAATGTCAAATTCAAATTCGAATGTCACATTCAAATTTGAATATTACATTTATAAAACACAGTATTAGACTAGAAATACTATTTCAAATTCGAATGTCACATTCAAATTTGAGTGTCACATTTGAATTCGAATATTATATTTATCAAACACAGTATTAGACTAGAAATACTATTTTGAATTTGAATGTTACATTCGAATTCGAATGTAGCAATCAAATTCGAATATTACATTTATTAAACACAGTTGTAAACTAGAAATACTATTTCGAATTCGAATGTGACATTCGAATTTGAATGTCACATTTCGAATTTTAGTATTACTTTTAAAAAACACAGTATTAGACTAGAAATACTATTTTGAATTTGAATCTTACATTCGAATTTTGAATGTCACATTCAAATATTACATTTCGAAATTAAATGAATACATAGCTAAACATTCTATTATTCGAACTAATATTTTCAAATTTTATTGAAAAATTTGAAAACGAAAATTCGAAAATAGAATGTAAGAATGTTATATAAACATTAAAAATTCGATTTGAATGAACAAAAGTATCACAATTCGTTTTAAATTTCGAATTTTTAAAAACATTCGCCCATCAATAATTATGAGTGAGCGAAAAGGGGTTTATTGCGGGTGTTTGCACGCATCTGGTTTATCGCTTGTATTATATGTTGAAAGTAAACGCGTTTGCTTGCGCACAATTGAATTTAACATGTGGCGGGATATCGCTTCATCAGAGCTCTGGGTAACTGTTTCACAAATCAAAAAAGTGTCACAAAACACATTAAAAATACATTACAAAGTACAGTTACACTCATTATAACACCATCTAATAAAATTGTTTAAAAAATATTGCACAGAAAAGTCTCAGGTGTTAGAAAAAAAAAGGCAGGGAAAGGGCATTAACATAGAGATACATACATATATATACTGTACATGTCTAAATATGTATATGTGTTTGTGTATATATATATATATATATATATACCCTGTATGTTTATGTGTGTACATATGTATTTATGTATTTATATGTGTATATATGTAAATATTGCATACATATGTTTCTTTCATGTGTTCCTCTACTTAGCTGCAAAGAGCTACAATACACTTATATATACACTGTATATAAGTGTATTGGAGCCCCTTGCAGTTAAGTAGAGGAACACATGAAAAAACATATTTATGCAATATTTCACATTCTAATGTTTTGCACATAGCAGAATATGTTCTATGCATTTTTAAATAGATATTCCTATATATATATATATAGCTGTATATACCTATAAATAATCATGTATTTATAGGTATAGATATATATTGTACCACAATACCATCAGATATATGTAGAAATATGTATTTATGAATAAATAGAACATATTCTGCTATGTGAAGAACATTGGAATGTGAAATACTATTTTTTTCATGACAGGTTAGTGCACTTGAGAATTTGCGATTGGGTTCACACAAGTAGGGTGTTTTTTTCCCACTTTTTTTGCTTGATTAACTTCTATGAGGGAATACGTTATCACACATGTGATATCCTAGGTTCGTCTTTTTACGTTCATCGTGTTAGAAATACGAGCGCTACCCGACATGCAAAAATCTTACTTCTAGCACAGTTAGCGCTTCACTTGTAATCTGACCCTTATAAAGATAGAAAAACAAATGTTTGCATGAATATAGTATGTGTGCACGAGTGGGACATAAGTGCGCACGATATGAATAGGAATTAATGTTATATCAGATCAATTAATATTTAGATCACTTTATTTTTATATTTCGTACCTTGCACTTCTTGTTCATAACTTTTTGCATTATTCTGAATTATCTATACAAAAACATCCTTGTCTGGGTCCTATGTGGCTGGCTCAATATTCTTACTGCAAATAATAAAAAAGAAGGTGATACAAAATAATATAATAAACAATAAGAAAAATATACAAAAAATAAGTGTGCATATGTACAAAATCAATCAATAAATATGGTCCAAAATATGGATATGGAGTAGTAGGCTTGATATCCTTTCTGAAATCCAGAAGCAAACCTCCAAGTAAGAAAGAGAGAAAAGAGTGAAGTCTGACAGGGAGAGCATAAAATCTCCAAATGCAAAAGTGCAGGTATTCCCCGTTCATACAGTGGGTTAGGGACCGGAGCTTAGCTGTAAAGTGAAAACCGCCTTAAAGAAACAAGGCAGTTTTAGCTTTCTTTTCACTTGCCAGTGTGTTTAAAAACTTGAAACCATGTTTGAACTAACATATATTAGGGGTGCAATAGTGCTACGTTTAGTTTAACACTAGCACAGCACAGTATTCAATTAGTATTCAATAAATACTGTACCTGTAAAATAGTGAGAATTACTGTAATAAAATTTGCCAGACTATAACACTGAGACACAGATAGCACTGTAATGCTGTAAACAGAGGGGACTGTGCATAGCAAAATGGTGCCAGTCACTATTCTCGCAATCTCACCACGATTACAGCACTGTTTCAAAATCCTTGGAGGTTGAACTTCAGCTCCACAAAGCGCTGTATTAGTGAAGCGCTATAAAGTGAGGTATACCTGTACTCACACTTTACAGAGCTATATCTAAGCTCTTACAATATTCTTGCTGGTTCCTAAATGTGAAATAATTCTGCCCACTTTAAAAATGTATATAAAAATACAGTGGAAGTCATAAAGCAAAGTTTTTTAAAAGAACATTTCAATGCAAACTATAACTATAAAATGCTAAAATCTGATATACACATACATCTGCTTGTATTTGCCAGCCATCATGAGCAACAGAAGCAATTGCTTCACAGTGTTTTCCGGTATCTAGGGGTTAATATATACAAAGACAGCCAGGCGGCAACCTCTCACAGTGGGGCTGTCACTAACAAGTTACCAAGCAGGGGAAGGGCTCTAAGTCTCATACAGAACCTATCGCTCACTTGCTAAACCCAAAAGAGTTAAGAATATTTAACATTCCAATGTTCTTCACACACAGAACAATGTAATTTTGATTTTAAATACATATTTCTATATATCTGTATATACCTATACCTGTATATCTATTCCTATAGATATATATATAGAACCAAGGGGGACTTAGTACAAATGGTTAATATATTGTGTGTCAAGATCAACATTAATTATTTAGTATTGGCGTTGCAAAAAAGACTGAGTTAGGTGGTGCAGACCCTATAAAAAAATTTGTATATACACAAGAACTTTAAGATAAGATATGGAACATGTAAATTTATGCACCATGGAAAAGATAGGGAATCAAGCACTCTTTTAATATTAAAGTAGAACAATTCTGCATGCAGTGTAAGTAGTAAATCTCTGACCAGTATAATCATGAACAAAATGCAATTTATTGAACAAAAATAAAAGAAAAAATTAAACAATTTATTTGTTCCATTCTAAAACAAAAAAATCACCAAGGTGTAATTCTATCACAGTCAATATGTGATAAATGGGCATATGACAATGTATTACCCTGAAAGATGTGCACATCTATGAGCAAGAAAATATATATAAGTCATTCTATAGTACCCTCCACATACTACGCCCAAGCTGAACACGGTACCCAAGTATATTCAAGGGATATTACCGGACAGGTGGGTATCTGGGCTCTAAGTATTGAGAGGTACTAAGAACGAACTGAATATCTTGTCAAAGCATACACATATAATGCAGCAACCCAAATATGTATAGGTTAATATGTAACGGAAATGACAATCCATGAATATGCTAAATGAAATGCAGGCATCTCATGCAAAATTGTACAAGCAAACCAAATAAAATAGATGTTAGTAGCAATGTAGGCAGTTCTTATTCACCATAATTAGCGTAGTATGCAAACATAGCCAGACCAGGCTGGCCCTCCACTATAAGCGGTATTGCAGATACAGTTCCGTATGAATTCATGGAATGCAAAGAAGCAAGCAGATGGAATGAATAGAGATAGCAGAACAACGAGATATTAGTTCAACAAATAGCGTGGTGTGCAAACAAATTCAGACCGGGCTGACCCTCCACTTAATGCGGTATTGCTATAGCGGTTCAGTCACTATCCGTATAGTGTGTTAGACAATGAACACTTATCTGAAATCAGAAGTCCATCTGCTGAAAGGTATTAAGCTTCTAACATGAAGATTTTCCGTTGCTGCTCGTTATGTGCTGCTACACATCACTGTGCTCAACACGCCAAATAGACATGGCGTGGATCAGCTGCATCTGTACTTCCGGGTATGTCACATGCACAAGACGATCCAATGCCTACAATCTTGATCATTTCACCCACAATGCCTAGTAATCGACAGGGCTTCCTCAGGGCAGATGGATCCTATCTTTTCCATGGTGCATACATTTACATGTTCCATATCTTATCTTAAAGTCCTTGTGTATATATAGATATATATATATAGGTATATAGTGCCCTCCACTAATATGATAAATATGAGCAAAGAAGGCTGTGACAATTGTCTTTATTGTTTAACCATTTGATCTTTTGTTAAAAAATACACATAAATACTATACTCTCATAGATATCAAACAATTGCAAACACAATACAGGTTTATCACACAAAAAAAAAAAAAAAATATTTGTTAAATATATGTGTGGCAGAAATATTGGAACCCCTATGAATTCATATGAGAAAAATATATTTAAAGTATATTCCCATTGATATTTAAATTTTTAGTACACTTGGTGACTAGGAACAGGAAATTGTTCAACCATGACTTCATATTTCACACATGAAGTAACACATAGACTAAATTCCCTTAGTCATTCATCACAATGGGTAAGACCAAGGTATATAGCTGTGATGTGTGGCATAAGGTTGTTGAGCGTCACAAAATGGGAAATGTCTATAAGAAAATAGCAAAAGCATTGAAAATGCCCACTTACACCGTCAGGGCCATAATTAAGACATCCCAGTCAACTGGAAATGTTATGAATCAGCCTGGAAAAGGACACTTGTCTTTTGTCTCAGTGAACTGTGAAGAGGATGGTTTGAGTAGCCAAAATATCTCCAAGGATCACTGCTAAAGAATCTCTAAAACTAAAATCCAACCTCACATACATCACCACAAGTTGTTTGGAAGGATTTCAAGAAAAAAAGCCTCTACTCTCTTCCAAAAACAAATTCAAGCATCTTCAGTTTACCAGACACTACTGAAACTTAAAATGGGATTGGGTTCTATGGTCAGATGAAACCAAAATAGAGCTTTTTGGAAATACATACCAGACGTGGGTTTGGAACACACAGAGAGGTAGCCATATGGAAAAGTGCCTCATGCCCACAGTTAAATATGGTGGTGGCTCTTTAATGTTTTGGGGCTATTTTCTGCCAGAGGACCTGGACATTTTGTTAGGATACATGTCATCATGGACCCTATCAAATATCAACAGATATTAAATGAACACCTGACTGACTTTATTAGATAGCTCAAAATGGGCTGTGGTTTGACAATGATTCAAAATATACATCAAAATCAAGGTCCTGCCATGGCCATTGCAGTCCCCTGACTTGAACCCCCATAAAAAAAATCTGTGGGGTGAACTAAAGAAGTCCACCAGTGTTAACCTCAATGAAGGAAGCATCTGGAGAGATTCTGTATGGAGGAATGGTCTCAGATCCCTTGCCATGTATTCTCCAATCTCATCATACATTAAAGGAGAAGACTCAGAGCTGTTATCTTGGCAAAGGGAGGTAGCACAAGGTATTGATAAAAAAGGGTGTCAATAATTTTGCCACACATATATTTAACAGATTTTTTAAAAACATTTTTTGGATGAACCTGTGTTGTGTTTACATTTGTTCGATATCCATGAGAGCAGAGTATAATTTTATCATTTTTGAACAAATGATCAAAAGGTTAAACAAAGACAATTTTTCACAGCCTTCTTTGCTCAAAATTACCAATCGTGCCAATATTAGTGGAGGGAACTCTAGATACCTATATATTTTACATTAACATTATCAGATATATATAGAAATATATATTTAATAATAAAAAAATAAAACAAAATTATGTCAAGAACATAGGAATGTAAAATATGCATATCACACTTTGGAGCATATTTATCAAGCTCTATACAGAGCTTGATGCTCCGTGTTTCCGACAAGCCTGCTCCGTAAACCTGTCCGTCTGCTCTGAGGCGGCTGACAGAAATCAACCAGATTTAAAACGATCAGGTTAATTGACAGCCCCTGCTAGCAGCCGATTGGCCGCGAATATGCAGGGGTCGGCATTGCACCAGTAGTTCACAAGAACCGCTGGTGCAGTGATAAATGCTGACAGCGTATGCTGTCGGCATTTATCGATGTGCGGCAGACATGATCAGCTATATCGGATGATGACCGCTCGCACCATAGTAAATAGGCCCGTTTGCGTTTTATGATTAAGTTATAATAAAGTGTAAGAAAAAAAGAAGCATTATATTGGCACACTTGCAGGTTATATCACCAGGGAGAATAGGGTGGTGAAGGGCAGTATGTATATAGGAAATTCAACCATTTATTCATAAACATAACATTTATTAATTATAGAAATATAAAAGCTGTGGACCATGCCACCATTAAAAAACAAGTGTAAGTGTAATGTGTGTGATTGTGTTTTTAAAAAACAAAAATCAAATAGTGAGCACTGCTAATCCTCCAAAGTAGGCAAAAATGCCTAGCGGTCAATTGTTTGATAATGATAGATCGTGGGTGGAAAAACACAGTTTGTATATGTAAACACAAATTATTAATATGAGTTGATTGTTAATATGGTTGCTAGGTGAATAGTTTCCCAGTACCAGTGCTCTTCAATAAGAAAGTATCAGAACAATTCTGCACCAAATGTAACATATTATATTCGTTGGGAAAATAACACAATCACCTTATTACCATATAGTAGTATATATAACAATCAGATTTACTATATTTGTGTTTGAAAGATATTGTATTAGGACTATTCCACAGTATTGATTTAACTAGACAAGTTAGTACCGTAACAGCACTGTGTAAATAAGAGGCAGGAAGGAACAAAAAATTTCCTCTACGTTACCCTAGCCTGTTATCCAATTGTTACTCTATTCCTGGTATATAAAACCAGTCGCTAGTTAAAATGTTACCAATAGCTTGTATATTGTAATTACATAGGTATTTACCACCAGCGGCTAGCGTTATAGTTTCATTGCCCTACTACTTATTACTATCAGCAATCTAGGAGCGCACCCCCCGTAGGGGAAAATACTAGCTTTAAACAAATAATGAAATATAAGAGTGGTAGTAGGGCTAAGATCAAGTACTAGATAAATATCGCCATTAAAGGCCAACGTAAACCGCTACAAATCTACAGAGTTTCTATATCTTTACAACAAAATATCAACACGGAGGATAAGCAGTGCGAACGTCTGACGCGCGTTTCACATCTGCTTTGTCAAAGGCAACCCGCAACTTCACCCGGGCTTCCTTTAAAGGGCCAGATGGCCAATCGGATCTCTCAAATTCTTTTACGTCTATTATCTCTCAGCCAATCGCATCATCTTTTCTGCGATAGGCTGGGAGCAGAGGGTGTGTGATGCTACTGCCTACAAGGGGAATGTGCACTAAGTTGCGTATGTACACACGCTTACCTATCAAATGTTTACAAACAGAGAATAATAGTTTTATAATCAAGTGCGGTCAGACACATCATTTAGTATTATGGTTAGTATTAGTGTGTCATTTATGTACACTGCATGTTACTATATATCCCGCAGTCCATATATTTAGTTAGAAAGGAAGGAAAAGTATACGTTTAAGCAAAGTTATGCTTGAGAATAATTTTAGTCCCATTAGTCACATATATCCATAGCTGGCAGAATGGCCACTATACACTGGGGGATGTATAGATGATCCATATATAATATATATACTTCTCAAATACCTTAAAATCTCTAATGATGAGTACAGGGATGCAGACATCACTTATCGAATATTGCGGTCAAAATTAACCATATCAATTCCTGCAATGCTATGTGTGGTTGAAAAAGCATCAAAACTCCTCACTTTATTCGATGATTAATCATAGTGAATTTCAGAATAAATTATGTAGGTGTTACTGTGATTCATTAAAGTTAGAATCTTCTATTCATAAAATCAAAATCCATACGAAAGAGGACACGTACAGTTAAGTAAGCTTTGCACTATCCCAGCGATCACAGTTCTCAGAAAGGTTTAGTGAATAGTCAGGGGGCGGCATTGCACCAGTAGTTCACAAGAACTGCTGGTGCAGTGATAAATGCTGACAGCGTATGCTGTCGGCATTTATCGATGTGCGGCGGACATGATCCGCTATATCGGATCATGTCCGCTCGCACCATAGTAAATAGGCCCCTTTGAGTTTTATGATTAAGGTCTAATACTGTGTCGGGTTAGTGCACATGAAGAATTGCCAACCTCAATGAGCGTAATTGAAATATTACATATATTTAAAAAAAAAAAAAACAATAGTTATTGTTAAAAATTATTATACATACTGTAATATATATATATTCTATGAAATATTTAGAATTTTTAAAGTATGTATAATATTTTTTTATATTTTTTTATGTTTTATCTTATTTTAATATTTTATCCTATTTCTTACTGTTTACTCAATAAACGAATATCCAAATACAACAAATTTTGCACATACCTACAAAATAACATACAGTTCTAAACAGTTTAATAAATCAGTCTAGGAAACAAAACATCTAGTTTTAAACTGTTTAATAAATATTAATGTTGGATTTTGGATAAAATAAACTCAGATTAAGTAAGGTAAAATAGAAACTGCTGCAATACTAGTGGCATATACTCTACAATAAAAAGTTTGGTCAGCCCAGCTATATTCTAGAGTATGCTTACTTAGGGCTAGATTATGAGTGGTGCGCTAATTGTTGCACACAAGCAAGTAGGGGTTTATCACAGCTCTTTGGGCATGTCAGAAGTAACGCTCATATTACAAGTTGAAATTAGCTTGAGCACAATTGAATTTAACTCACATCAGTAGTATATCATGCTTTCATAGCTCTGGTTAATTGCTACGCAAGTCAAAAAAGTTGCACTAAAAAGCACATCAAAAATACATTTAAAAGTACAGTTCACTCATGACACTATCTAATAAAACTATTTTTTAAAAATTGCATAAAGTTATAAGGGCTCAAAGATATAAGTGCTTAGGAGATAGAATAAAAAGGCACGTAGGCCTTTAAAATAGAAATACATACATATACACATATCATATCTATATGTATGTTTGTGTGTGTATATATACAGTATATATATATATATATATATATATATATATATATATATATATATATATATACTGTATATTTATATAAATTTACATATGTATTTAAATGTGTATATATGTAATTACATATATATGTAATTACAAACATATATACACATATAAACATATAAATGCATATGTTGACATACAGTATATAGACAAATACATGTGTATTTAAACCCTTTGCAATCAAGTAGCTGAAAACATGAAAAATCTTATTTATCCAGAATAAAATCAAATATTCCCATAAACTGTTATGCTATTCAGGAGTGACCCAAGAGATGATATTTTGAAGGGAAAAACATTTACCATGCAAAACTATCAGGAAGCTAGGAACTGAGTCAGGGAATCTCATGAGATGCTAGTGTTCCATGGGGGGGTGTGAGAAATTGGTGTTGAATGTGTGGAGTCAGTTAGTCCAGGTCCTAAATGTTGATCCAAGAGTGTGGCTAGACAGTAATAGAATATACTAAGGATTAGAGTGCGCTAAGAAAGCTCTACCGTATGTATGTGAACCACATACAAAAAAACAATGCCCACAAATTTACTGGTATAGAATATAATAATATATAAATATATATTTAATTGAACAATAATATTTTATTATATGCTTAAAATAATACAATGTATATAACTAGAAAATAATAATAATTTAATAAGGTGCACCTTGTAAATAAATAAAACTTCCTATAATCTGATACAAAGAACTGGTTTTAAAATGAATACTTCATACAGATTAAAAATGGCAACAATATATTAATAAAATTGATACATTTCAAGTTAATGTTCTCAAAAGTTAGGAGTGCAGTGCAAATCTGTATAAAAGCACTTTTTCCAATGATTGTCAGAGCCTTGTGTCCCTCAATTAACAGGCTTCAGAGTAAACACAATAAGTCATTTGTTTGTAACAAAATAATTTCTGGCTTATGTTATTATAACAGTTGGTTCCATTTTGTATGGTCTTCTTATAAAGCCCCAAACAGATGTATAAAAACTCACCAGAATCCGAAAGGTAAATAGACCAGTATTTTAAAATACCTTTCCCCGACCGGGTTACCACTTCTCCAAGTGTTGGCGTTTCCTCAAACAGCCGTTAGCTCTAGCTATGACTTGAAGCATTCATGTGATGCCTCTCCTCCGCCAATCACCCAGTCAGGTTACCGGTGAATATTTTTCAAATGGAGTATCGATAGAATATTTCCAATTCTCAGAACTTCAAAAACACAGGATTTATTTGTATACAATGTTGATATCCAACTGAACTCCTCACTGTTAGAGTCACTCCGGTGACAATTCAGTCATTTACAGCGATATGCGTTAGAAAGTTCAGTAAAGTAAGTAAAGTAGAGACGTAGCTTCCACAGGTCAGATCATCAGTCCTCCATCTACGCGTTTCAGCTCGTAAGCTATTTATTATATTTATTATATTCTATACCAGTAAATTTGTGGTCATTGTTTTTTGTATGTGGTTCACATATATACGGTAGAGCTTTCTTAGCGCACTCTAATCCTTAGTATATTCATTTTGTATTAGTGTGAGACCTTGGGAAAATCACACATCTAGAGTTGCAATATCTACCTTTGGGGTTCTCCCTGTTTTTGTACACAGTAATAGACAATAGCAGGAAGAGGCTCTTTGTACTCTCTTCTTCTGCTCAACAATCACAGTGGGGTTGCAATGTAGAAAGACTGTGTATCACCCCTCCCCCCCAGGAGCTATTATTTGCACATGTCAAAAAAGTGATGTCTCACTGTTATGTATTAAAACATTCCGGTACAGAGATACAGATTTGAATTCAGGAAGAAGTAATTTACATACGCCTAGATTTAGAGTTTTGTCGGTAAAGAGCTGCTTTTTTCCCAATGCACCCTTAAGACAACGCTGGTATTTAGAGTTGTCTGAAGGGCTGCGTTAGGCTCCAAAAAGGGTTTGTTGAGCCGAATGTACCGCCACTTCAACCCTCAATACCAGTGTTGCTTACGGTAGCGGTAAGAGGCTAAAACGTGCTTGTGTACGATTCCCCCATAGGAAACAATGGGGCACTTTGGGATGAAAAAAAACGCAGCGTTAAGCTCCCAACGCAGCCCCATTTTTTCCTATGGGGAAACACTTTCTTAGTCTGCACCTAACACCCTAACATGAACCCCGAGTCTAAACACCCCTAATCTTACACTCATTAACCCCTAATCTGCCGCCCCCGCTATCGCTGACACCTGCATTATATTATTAACCCCTAATCTGGATATTATTAACCCCTAATTAAATCAGCCAATCAGATTCAAGTTCAATCCGATTGGCTGATCCAATCAGCCAATCAGATTGAGCTTGCATTCTATTGGCTGTTCCAAACAGCCAATAGAATGCGATCTCAATCTGATTGGTTGATTGGATCAGCCAATCAGATTTTTCCTACCTTAATTCCGATTGGCTGATAGAATCCTATCAGCCAATCGGAATTCGAGGGACGCCATCTTGGATGAAGTAATTTAAAGGAACCTTCATTCGGCGAGTAGGCATCGGTTGAAGAGGATGGATCCGCGTCGGCTGGAAGAAGATGGCTCCGCTCCAGATGGATGAAGATTGAAGATGCCGCTTGGATGAAGATGTCTGCCGGTCCAGATGTCCTCTTCTGCCTGGATAGGATGAAGACTTCTGCCACCCCGGATGTCCTCTTTGGTCCATCGGTGCCCGGCTGGGTGAACACGACTCAAGGTAGGGAGATCTTCAGGGGGGTAGTGTTAGGTTTATTTAAGGGGGGTTTGGGTTAGAGTAGGGGTATGTGGGTGGTGGGTTTTAATGTTGGGGGGGTTGTATTTTTTTGTACAGGCAAAAGAGCTGATTACTTAGGGGCATGCCCCGCAAAAAGCCCTTTTAAGGGCTGGTAAAAGAGCTGGTTACTTTTTAATTTAGAATAGGTTAGGGACCTTTATTATTTTGGGGGGCTTTTTTATTTTATTAGGGGGCTTAGAGTAGGTGTAATTAGCCTAATATTCTTGTAATATTTTTTAATTTTTGTAATTTAGTGGGGTTTTTTTTTTGCAATTTAGTTTAGTTTATTTAATTGTATGTAATTGTAGGTAATTTATTTAATTAATTTATTGATAGTGTAGTGTTAGGTTTAATTGTAACTTAGGTTAGGATTTATTTTACAGGTAATTTTGTAAGTATTTAACTAGGTAGCTATTAAATAGTTAATAACTATTTAATAGCTATTGTACCTGGTTAAAATAAATACAAAGTTGCCTGTAAAATAAATATAAATCCTAAAATAGCTACAATATAATTATTAATTATATTGTAGCTACATTAGGGTTTATTTTACAGGTAAGTATTTAGTTTTAAATAGGAATACTTTAGTTAATAAGATTTAATTTATTTAGTTAGATTAAAATTATATTTAATTTAGGGGGTGTTAGGGTTAGACTTAGCTTTAGGGGTTAATTCATTTATTAGAGTAGCGGCGAGGTCCCTTTGGCAGATTAGGGGTTAATGCTTGAAATTAGGTGGTGGCGATGTTAGGGAGGGCAGATTAGGGGTTAATACTATTTATTATAGTGTTTGCGAGGCGGGAGTGCAGCGGTTTAGGGGTTAATACATTTATTATAGTGGCGGCGAGGTCCAGTCGGCAGATTAGGGGTTAATAAGTGTAGTTAGGTAGCGGCGACGTTGGGGGGGTAGATTAGGGGTTGATAAATATTATGTAGGTGTCTGCGATGTTAGGGGCAGCAGATTAGGGGGTTCATAGGGATAATGTAGGTGGCGGTGGTGTGCGGTCGGCAGATTAGGGGTTAAAAATATTATAGTGGCGATAATATAGTGGCGGCGATGTGGGGGGGCCTCGGTTTATGGGTGTTAGTGTACTTTAGAGCACTGTAGTTAAGAGCTTTATAAACCGGCGTTAGCCCAAAAAGCTCTTAACTACTGATTTTTTTTTGCGGCTGGAGTCTTGTCGGTAGAGGCTCTACCGCTCACTTTAGCCAAGTCTCTAAATACCGGCGTTAGGAAGATCCCATTGAAAAGATAGGATACACAACTGGCGTAAGGGGATATGCGGTATGGAAAAGTCGCGGCTTGAAAATGAGCGTTAGACCCTTTCCTGCCTGACTCTAAATACCAGCAGGACCCCTTAACGCTGCTTTTGACGGCTAACGCAAAACTTTAAATCTAGGCCATAGTAACCTAGATATAGAAGATTTAAAGAAGTACTATAAATGAACATGAGCTTACTATATAATACAGCTCCCAACTACAATCCATTAGAGATTAAAGTGAAAGAAACCTTCATTTTCAACTTGTTTGTTATTTAGCTATGTATTTTATGACACTCAAATTCCTTAGAAGTCTTGTTGTTTGGATTAATTAAAGGGACACAAAGCTGGTCTCAGGAAAATCAATTATATTATATTCCTTTAATAGTAATCTAAAATATTCTTCACAGAAAATATGTTTTTAAAGTGCAGTAATTTGAATAAAATCAATCCTCATTTACCTTCACTTACCTTTTGCTTAGTACTCCTAGTTTGGCAGCTGTTTTTCCCCTTTTCAAGAAGCAGAGCGCTACAGTCAATCAGAAGCAGATGCAAATCTGGAAGAATTGTGGGTAAGGTAAGTAAAGTTAAAGGGGGATATTTATCAAAGGTCTGGCGGACCTGATCCGCCCAGACCTCGCTGAATGCGGAGAGCAATATGCTCTCTGTATTCAGCATTGCACCAGCAGCTCTTGTGAGCTGCTGGTGCAACACCGCCCCCTGCAGATTCGTGGACAATCGTCCGCCAGCAGGGAGGTGTCAATCAAGCCGATCATACTCGATCGGGTTGATTTTTGGCGTTGTGTGTCTGCCTGCTCAGAGCAGGCGGACAGGGTTATGGAGCAGCGGTCTTTAGACCGCTGCTTCACAACTGCTGTTTCTGGCGAGCCTGCACGGGCCCTCAAGCTCCGTCAGGAGTTTGATAAATAGGCCCCACAGGGGGAAGTGTCTTATTGTATAAGTAATTAGAAGTGCTTTGCAGTTGTGCAGACTTGCAGTGAGCTATTTACCTCAGGTAAGTTAGGTAGGTCACCTGTGGTCAGGAAACATGCCGCAGCAAAACTAAAATGTCAGAATTGTATAATGCCACAGCAAAACTCAAATTTTCTTATTTAATTTGCCTCTCAACGGGTTAATACAGAGACTTCTGCAGAATAAAAATGACTAATAAAATGTACTGTTTGTCAGCACAGAAGAAGGAGACACAGGTTTTTAGTCCATTTATCATATTCATGCTCAAATGCAATAAACCTGATTTATATATATAATAAATAAATCATTTCTTTATTTGTGGTCCCATGAATCACGTAGCAGTATTATTGCTGTTTTGTTATATAAATAGTATGTTCTTATTGTCTTTACATTAGATAAATGGTAATATTTCACATTTATTCTATTACACTTATTCATGAAAACTATATATTTTTTTACCTGATAAATGACCTTACTAGATTAATACGCTAAAGAACTTACGGCTAGATTACGAGTTTTGTGGTATGAGTGAAAAAGCAGCGTTAAGGTTCTTTTTCACTACTGCTGGTATTACGAGTCTTGCAGGTTTAGCTGCACCGCACACTTTTTTAGCCGTAGCGCAACATAACTACTGCAGCTTTCAAAAAGTCCTTTTTCAATGGGACTTCCTTTGCACCGGTATTACAAGTCTGTCTGGGAGGCTAAAAAGTGAGCGGTATAGCCTATACCGTCAAGATCCATACCAAAAGTCAGTAGTTATGAGTTTTATGTTACAACGCCATAACATAAAAGTCATAACTAAAGTGCTAAAAAGTACACTCCCATACATCCATAAATTACCTATTAACCCCTAAACCGAGGCCCTCCCGCATCGCAAACACTAAAATAAAATTATTAACCCCTAATCTCTGTCATCGCCGCCACTATAATAAACATATTAACCCCTAAACCGCCATACTCCCGCATCACAAACACTAGTTAAATATTATTAACCCTTAATCTGCTGCCCCCAAAAATCGCTGCCACTATACTAAAGTTATTAACCCCTAAACCTAACCTTAAGTCTAACCCCTAACTTTAATGTAATTAAAATAAATCTAAATAAAACCTACTATTAATAACTAAATAATTCCTATTTAAAACTAAATCCTTACCTGTGAAATGAAACCTAAGATAGCTACAATATAACTAATAGTTACATTGTATCTAGCTTAGGTTTTATTTTTATCCCACAGGCAAGTTTGTATTTATTTTAACTAGGTAGACTAGTTAGTAAATAGTTTGAAACAGCCAATAAAATGCAAGCTCAATCCTATTGGCTAATTGGATCAGCCAATAGGATTGAAGCTCAATCCTATTGACTGATTGCATCAGCCAATAGGATTTTTTCACCTTTAATTCCGATTGGCTGATAGAATCTATCAGCCAATTGGAATTCAAGGGACACCAGCTTGGATGACGTCCCTTAAAGGAACTTTCATTCTTCAGTCCCGTGGAAAGAAGAGGATGCTCCGCGCCGGATGTCTTGAAGACTTCGGCCCGCTTGGATGAAGACTTCTGCCGGCTTCGCTGAGGACTTCTGACGCTTCGTTGAGGATGGATGTTGGGTCTTCAAAAATTGTAAGTGGATCTTCGGGTGTTAGTGTAATTTTTTTTAAGGGTTTATTGGGTCGGTTTTATTTTTAGATTAGGATTTGGGCAGAAAAAGAGCTAAATGCCCTTTTTAGGGCAATGCCCATCCAAATGCCCTTTTCAGGAGCTTAGGTTTTTTTAGATAGGTTTTTATTTGGGGGGTTTGGTTATGTGAGTGGTGGGTTTTACTGTTGGTGGGGTTGCTTGTATTTTTTTTTACAGATAAAAGAGCTGATTTCTTTGGGGCAATGCCCCGCAAAAGGCCCTTTTAAGGGCTATTGGCAGTTTAGTTTAGGCTAGGGTTTTTTTTTATTTGGGGGGGGGGGGCTTTTTTATTTTGATAGGGCTATTAGATTAGGTGTAATTAGTTTACATATTTTATAAATTTTTTATTTTGTGTAATTTAGTTTTTTTTTGTAATTTAGTTAATTGTATTTAATTAATGTAATTTATTTAATTGTAGTGTAAGGTTAGTGTAACTCATGATAGGTTTTATTTTACAGGTAAATTTGTATTTATTTTAGCTAGGTAGCTAGTAAATAGTTAATAACTATTTACTAACTAGTCTACCTAGTTAAAATAATTACAAACTTAGCTGTGAAATAAAAATAAAACCTAAGATAGCTACAATGTAACTATTAGTTATATTGTAGCTATCTTAGGGTTTATTATACAGGTAAGTATTTAGTTTTAAATAGGAATTATTTAGGTAATAATAGTAATTTTTATTTAGATTTATTTTAATTATATTAAAGTTAGTGGGTGTTAGGGTTAGGGTTAGACTTAGGGTTAGGGGTTAATAACTTTAGTATAGTGGCACCAACGTTTGCGGCGACAGATTAGGGGTTAATAAGTGTAGGTAGGTGTCGGCGGTGTTGGGGCGGCAGATTAGGGGTTAATAAGTGTAATGAAGGTGGCGGTGAAGTCGGGGGTGGCAGATTAGGGGTGTTTAGACTCAGGGTTTATGTTAGGGTGTTAGGTGTAAACATAAATTTTGTTTCCCAATAGGAATCAATGGGGCTGCGTTACAGAGCTTTACGTTTACGGGCGGGAGATTAGGGGTTAATAAGTGTAGGTAGGTGGCGGCGATGTCAGGGGCTGCAGATTAGGGGTTAATAACTGTAATGTAGGTGGCGGCGAAGTCGGGGGTGGCAGATTAGGGGTGTTTAGACTCAGGGTTTATGTTAGGGTGTTAGGTGTAAACATAAATTTTGTTTCCCAATAGGAATCAATGGGGCTGCGTTACAGAGCTTTACGTTTCTTTATTGCAGGTGTTAGGCTTTCTTTTAGCCGGCTCTACCCATTGATGTCTATGGGGAAATAGTGCACGAGCACGTAAAAACAGCTCACAGCAGCGTTGGTATTGGAGTGGGGTATGGAGCTCAATTTTGCTCTATGCTCACTTATTGCCTGCTAACGCCGGGTTTTTGCAAACCTGTAATGGCAGCGCTATAGGGAGGTGAGCGGTGACAATAACTTGCAAGTTAGCACCGAGCAGCTCTTACCACAAAACTCGTAATCTAGCCGTTACTTAGCTCATGACAAGTACATGATGCTGATAAAATTTCTTTAATAAAAATATTTTAAAAATGTTTTAACTATTTGTAACGCACTGGTATATACTATCTTTGATTTTCCAAAACAGTTTTTTTTTTTATTCTGTATTAGTTAACTTAGCTCAGTTCAAGTATAAATAATATAATATTAAATATTTCACTGCTTGACTCATCTTTCAACCTTTGAATGTGTTCCCATTTTTTTTCTTGAAACTTATGTCAGTTTTCACTGGTGGTTACTAAGCTGCATTGTGATCACTGATTTTATCAATAATGATTTATTATGGATAATAAAAAATAATTAATATTTTCAGTAGGAGAATATAAATAAGCAATATTCATTAGTACGTGCAATACATTTTTTAAAAGATCAGCTTTTTAAAACTGTTTAAAGGGACATAAAATTGTTTTTGAATTAAGAAAAAAAATACACGCGAGTAATGAATAGGCAACATAAAGTATATGTATATAATAAACAAATAGTCACTGTTGTCAATGCCTGCAGGATGCAAAGAGAGCTGCCATGCTTTAACCTAAGTTTTCTATGGGCATCATGTTACGTGATCTTCTCAAAGAAGCCCTCTACTAGGCATGTGTAAAACAGCTATTTCCTGCTCGCCTTTGTTGGTGCACTGTAGAAGAATGTGCATGTTGTTGCTTAGCAACAGATTTGATAGCTATTTTAAAGAGACATTAAACACTTTGAGATGACAATATAAAATGATAAACTGTATAAATAAATAAAAAATTGCAATATACTTTCATTATTTATTTTGTTTCCTTTTGCTGTAAGTCCATTATGAAATTGTGAGCTTTTCAGTTGCTGTTAGAAATGGAGGTGTTATTGTCCACACAGCCATTGGCTGCACACTCTAGTGGCCTATTTATTAATGTCCTTAATTTGCCACAGCAGAGAAGCTAACCTAAGTTACAACATGGCAGCTCCCATTGTTTTATACACACTACAAATTTACTGTTAATTTTGTCAATATTTAAACAGCTAAGGAAACTAAAAAAAATACATCTACATGTTATGCTCAGACTAATCTTTTCTTTGAATGCACCATTTTATCAAGCATTTATTTAGTTTTTAATGTCCCTTTAAGAAGAAACAATTGCTAATAAGATACACAAAAAAATAATAATTAATAATATCACATTTTATGAAAGGTGGTTTAAAACAGTAAATAATATCAATGAAATATCTAAATCAAAATATAAAGATCATAACTATAATGATAATGCCAGCTTTCAACTGCCTTTCAGTAGAGGTGGTATTTGCAATATATATTTATTTTAGGGTTTGGGGGTTATGCCACACACTTATATGTATGTGTAAGTGTATGCACACACATTAAAATGGTCATTTACATTTTCATTTGTTAGTCATTAGTTAGCACAACCTTCCTGTAGAGGTGGTATTTGTAATTTTTATTTTGAGCTGGGGGAATTAAAAGAAAAAATACCACCTCAACTGTAGGTGTAGGCAACTGTGAATGACTACAATACATAATAAAACACCGTTCTTTCTATTATTGTGCATTATAAGAAAATGTAAAAGTCCATATGCTAGTCATTGCTTTGCACCACCTTATAGTAGTGGTAGTTGTATTTTTCTTTTTTGGCTATGGGAATTATAAAAAAAATACCACCTCAACTGAAAGGTTGTGCAAAGCAATGACCACTACCAACAAACACACACACACACAATATTGTAAGACAGAAGGCAAAAAATATATTTGTAATGTAAAGCTAATGAACAATATTATATTTCAAGAACATATATAGCATAGAAAGAAGCAAAGAAAATACTTTACTTCAAAAGACAGGGAATTCAGCACTCTTTTGTAAAAGGATACACAACTCTATATTAAACAAAGAATCAGTTTATTGATACAGAGAATTTGCTACTAGGACATTTTTCATCCTCTGTGGAATAGGCAGAACAATAGTAGGTTGAAACGCAGACCAGCATAGTCACTCTAGACTATCATACAAGACAACAAAATGTTATCATTAATAACAAGAACAAAACCTGACTGGTTAGGTAAGCAAGGTACCATAGAAAATATTACCACAGTAAGAATAAAGTGTAGTTGAATAATTAAGAAAACCACACCCAGCTGCTCTCAGGACCCCCTCAAGATGGACGGAGGATATAACCTGGGCAGGTGAACAAGGGGATCTAGGTTTCCAAAACTACGCTCTAAACGTTGAGCATTATAAGGTGCAGTATTGATAAAAATATCACATATAACATGCTACATAGAGAGTCACAAGATAAAGGCATAGCATTAGTACATGTGGTGACAAAATAAAGGTTATGCAAAGCAATGACCACTACCCACAGACATACACATAGAGGCCTAGTTATCAAGCCGTCAACCTCAAATATGCTGGAATTCCGCATCGTATTTGTGGCGAGGCTGATTCGCCTTAGTTATCAAGCCCTAGATACCGGCAAAAGTAGAATTTAGTGACGTAAGCTTCGATCCGCCGGACTCAGTCCGACACAGATCGATTCTTACGTCACTACAGATGTTCCGCACACAGATTGTGTGCGGCACAATCTGACTACTTTTGCTAGTTATCAAAAAACTAGCAGGTACGCTCGGCCCTTTTCCGGCCCAGCTTACCTGGTTTTCAAACCGCCGCCCTGGAGGCGGCGGATCCCATAGAAATCAATGGGAGTCTGACCATAGCGAAAGTTCATGTTCGCTGCTGCCAGACATCCCATTCATTCCTATGGGAGCTGTCTACACCTAACACCCTAACATGTACCCCGAGTCTAAACACCCCTAATCTGTCCCCCTACACCGCAACTAAATAAATGTATTACCCCCTAAACCGCCGCTCCCAGAGCCCACCCCAAGCTATACTAAATATGTTAACCCCTAAACCGCCACTCCCAGTCCCCGCCGCAACTATAATATATGTATTAACCCCTAAACCGCCGCTCCCGGACCCCGCCGCCACCTTCATTATACCTATTATACCTATTAACCCCTATCCTGCCCCCCCTATACCGACGCCACCTATAATAAAGTTATTAACCCCTATCCTGCGGATCCCGGACCTCGCCGCAACTAAATAAATAGTTTAACCCCTAAACCGCCGCTCCTGGACCCCGCCGCAACCTATATTAAAGTTATTAACCCCTAATCTGCCCCCCCTACACAGCTGCCACTGTAATAAAATTATTAACCCCTAAACCTAAGTCTAACACTAACCCTAAAACCCCCCTAACTTAAATATTAATAAAATAAATCTAAATAATATTTCTCTTATTAAATAAATTAATCCTATTTAAAACTAAATACTTACCTTTAAAATAAACCCTAATATAGCTACAATATAAATAATAATTATATTGTAGCTATTTTAGGATTTATTTTTATTTTACAGGCAAATTTCAATTTATTTTAACTAAGTACAATAGCTATTAAATAGTTATTAACTATTTAATAGCTACCTAGCTAAAATAAAGAGAAATTTACCTGTAAAATAAAAACTAACCTAAGTTACAATTACACCTAACACTACACTATACTTAAATAAATTATTCCTATTTAAAACTAAATACCTGTAAAATAAACCCTAAGATAGCTGCAATGTAATTAATAATTACATTGTAGCTATTTTAGGATTTATATTTATTTTACAGGTAACTTGGTATTTATTTTAGCTAGTTAGAATAGTTATTAAATAGTTATTAACTATTTAATAACTACCTAGCTAAAAGAAATACAAAATTACCTGTAAAATAAATCCTAACCTAAGTTACAATTAAACCTAACACTACACTATCATTACATTAATTAAATAAATTAGTTACAAATAACTACAATTAAATTAAATTAAATAAACTAACTAAAGTACAAAAAATAAAAAAGCTACGTTACAAAAAAATAAGTTACAAACATTTAAAACATATTACAACAATTTTAAGCTACTTACACCTAATCTAAGCCCCCTAATAAAATAACAAAGCCCCCCAAAATAAAAAAATGCCCTACCCTATTCTAAATTAAAAAAAGTTCAAAGCTCTTTTACCTTACCAGCCCTTAAAAGGACCTGTTCCGATCAGCCAATAGAATGCGAGCTCAATCTGATTGGCTGATTGGATCAGCCAATCGGATTGAACTTGATTCTGATTGGCTGATTCCATCAGCCAATCAGAATATTCCTACCTTAATTCCGATTGGCTGATAGAATACTATCAGCCAATCGGAATTCGAGGGACGCCATCTTGGATGACGTCCCTTAAAGGAACCGTCATTCTTCAGTTGGACGTCGCCGGAAGAAGATGGGTCCGCGGTGGAGGTCTTCAGGATGGAGCCGGTCGTCATCGGATGAAGATAGAAGATGCCGCTTGGATCAAGATGGTTGCCGGTCCGGATCGCCTCTTCTTCCCGGATAGGATGAAGACTTTGGAGCCTCTTCTGGACCTCTTCAGCCACCGTATGATGGATCGCCAGCCACCGCTTGGGTTGGATGAAGATTTTAGAGCCAGGACGGATCGGTGATACCTGGTGAGGTGAAGACAAGGTAGGATGATCTTCAGGGGCTTAGTGTTAGGTTTATTTAAGGGGGGTTTGGGTTAGATTAGGGGTATGTGGGTGGTGGGTTGTAATGTTGGGGGGGTATTGTATGTTTTTTTTTACAGGCAAAAGAGCTGAACTTCTTGGGGCATGCCCCGCAAAGGGCCCTGTTCAGGGCTGGTAAGGTAAAAGAGCTTTGAACTTTAGAAATTTAGAATAGAGTAGGGCATTTTTTATTTTGGGGGTCTTTGTTATTTTATTAGGGGGCTTAGAGTAGGTGTAATTAGATTAAAATTGCTGTAATATTTTTCTTATGTTTGTAAATATTTTTTTTATTTTTTGTAACTTAGTTCTTTTTTATTTTTTGTACTTTAGTTAGTTTATTTCATTGTAGTTATTTGTAGATATTGTATTTAATTAATTTATTGATAGTGTAGTGTTAGGTTTAATTGTAGGTAATTATAGGTATTTTATTTAATTAATTTAATGATAGTATAGTGTTAGGTTTAATTGTAACTTAGGTTAGGATTTATTTTACAGGTAATTTTGTACTTATTTTAACTAGGTAGCTATTAAATAGTTCTTAACTATTTAATAGCTATTGTACCTAGTTAAAATAATTACAAAGTTGCCTGCAAAATAAATATTTATCCTAAAATAGCTACAATGTAATTATAATTTATATTGTAGCTATATTAGGGTTTATTTTACAGGTAAGTATTTAGCTTTAAATAGGAATAATTTATTTAATAAGAGTTAATTTATTTCGTTAGATTAAAATTATATTTAACTTAGGGGGGTGTTAGTGTTAGGGTTAGACTTAGCTTTAGGGGTTAATACATTTATTAGAATAGCGGTGAGCTCTGGTCGGCAGATTAGGGGTTAATAATTGAAGTTAGGTGTCGGCGATGTTAGGGAGGGCAGATTAGGGGTTAATACTATTTATTATAGGGTTAGTGAGGCGGATTAGGGGTTAATAACTTTATTATAGTAGCGGTGCGGTCCGCTCGGCAGATTAGGGGTTAATAAGTGTAGGCAGGTGGAGGCGACGTTGTGGGGGGCAGATTAGGGGTTAATAAATATAATATAGGGGTCGGCGGTGTTAGGGGCAGCAGATTAGGGGTACATATGGATAATGTAAGTAGCGGCGGTTTACGGAGCGGCAGATTAGGGGTTAATAATAATATGCAGGGGTCAGCGATAGCGGGGGCGGCAGATTAGGGGTTAATAAGTGTAAGTTTAGGGGTGTTTAGACTCGGGGTACATGTTAGAGTGTTAGGTGCAGACGTAGGAAGTGTTTCCCCATAGCAAACAATGGGGCTGCGTTAGGAGCTGAATGCGGCTTTTTTTGCAGGTGTTAGGTTTTTTTTCAGCTCAAACAGCCCCATTGTTTTCTATGGGGGAATCGTGCATGAGCACGTTTTTGAGGCTGGCCGCGTCCGTAAGCAACTCTGGTATCGAGAGTTGCAGTTGCGTTAAATATGCTCTACGCTCCTTTTTTGGAGCCTAACGCAGACATTCTGTGGACTCTCAATACCAGAGTTATTTTAAAGGTGCGGCCAGAAAAAAGCCAGCATTAGCTACGCGGGTCGTTACCGACAAAACTCTAAATCTAGCCGTAAGTTAGGGAGGTTTTAGGGTTAGTGTTAGACTTAGGTTTAGGGGTTAATAAATTTATTACAGTGGCGGCGGTGTAGGGGGGGCAGGATAGGGGTTAATACATTTATTATAGGTGGTGACGGTGTAGGGGGGGCAGATTAGGGGTTAATAACTTTAATATAGGTTGCGGCGGGGTCCGGGAGCGGCGGTTTAGGGGTTAAACTATTTATTTAGTTGCGGCGAGGTCCGGGATCATCAGGATAGGGGTTAATAACTTTATTATAGGTGGCGACGGTATAGGGGGGGGGCAGGTTAGGGGTTACTAGGTATCATGTAGGTGACGGCTGTGTCCGGGAGCGGCGGTTTAGGAGTTAATACATTTATAAGAGTTGTGGCGGAGTCTAGGAGTGGCGGTTTAGGGGTTAATAACTTTATTGAGTTGCGGGGGGCGCTGGTAGAGGGGGTAGAACAGTGTAGTTAGTGTGGGTGCTTAGTGACAGGCTAGCAATAAAGCTGGAAAAAAGCCGAAGAGCAGCGAGATTGGATGAGTGATAACTCTCACAGTCTGCTGCTCATCGCCCCGTACTTGGTGCATGGCTTTTTGACACCTTTATTGATAACTACACGTTGATAACTACCCCCCATAATATTGTAAGACAGAAGGCAATACATATATTTGTAATGTAAAGCTAATAAACAATATTATATTATTATGATTAATAATCATCTACATTGCTTTCTAAATTAAAAAAAACTTTTTAAATGAGATAAAAAAAATGTTTTGCCAAATTTGGTGCTTGAGTGAATACTTCTTTTCTGTGCACTTGTTCGCAAGTGCCACTTCCTGTACAGACCCCAGTCTTTTTGCAGGGCTGTTACCAGAAGCTATGGCACCTGCTGCCAAAGAAGAGAGAATTGGTAAGAAACTTTATAAAATACACATATTTGATGTACTGTGTGTTTTATTAGCTGTGCAGCTTATGTAAGAGCAAATAACAAAATGTTTGAACAAAATGATTGCTTAGACTCTTTTATGTCCCTTTAATAAGCACCTGTAATGTTCCCCTGTTAGACTTAGAAACACTGAGGTTAAGTTGATGCCACAGAAAATCACTTTAATATAGCTGCATCTTGACCTTTTATTGAGTTATCTGGGTGAAATGAAGGAAAATCAATATATGTTATCATTTCAGGATCCTGAAACATCTAAGAGAACTTGCAAACCACTGCAAAGTAGCACAGATTTCAGGAGTCTGGAAAATTGCTTAGATCACTTCCAAGTAATTTAGACACTTCATTGCCAGTTTACTTTACTCTTCTCTGTAATGAATGCAAAATCCCATTGGCCTAGATTACAAATGGAGTGCAAAAATAGTAGTGTTATTGAGCGCTAACATCACTCAAGTTAAATCAATAGCTCTCCTATTTTTGTGCTCATATTACAAGCTGAAAGAAAAAAGTTTGCGATTGAGTGAAAGACCCAGGCACACTAACATATAGAGGTAAAATGGAGCAACTACGCTAACTCCCTTTCCCCTTAGAATTCTATGGGGAGCACTACATAACCCTCTTCTGTCTTTCGCTTGTGTGCTAACCTGAAGGTGTGGTAGGCCAACTGCGAAAAGGCGAAGATGCGTTAAGAAATACTTGCATATATTACAATATTTCAAATGTATATCTATTGCTTTATATCTACATGGATATACAGGTATACCCCTACTAACAATGATTGAACATACAACCTTTCCCACGAGTCAGACTGGATCATATGACATTTTTCTACCAAAGATGCACTAGATTTGATGTCAAGTGTTTGCAACACATTGCCTGTGGTATTTCCATCATGAATGACCTAACGAAAAATATGTGGAGCAACAGAAAAAAAGAAAAGAAAGGCAATTGATTTGAATATAAAAGTGATATGGAAATGTTAAAGTGGAAAACCTGTGTCCATTCTGGCCTGTGAAGTAGGCATGTCCCACTCAACAATATCAACAATATTAAAGAACAAAGAGCATGTTACAGAAGCTGTGAAAGGTTTCGATCCAATGAAAGCTACTATCATAGCAAACCAAAGTACCGGACTTCTCCATGAAATGGAAATATTACTCACCACCGGGATTGAAAACCAAATACAGAAGCGCATTCCACTCAGCATTCTTACCATCCAGGCCAAAGCTAGAAGTTTGTTCATAATACTAAAGCAACGTGCAGACCCTAATGCTAGTCATGGATGGTTTTGGAGATTTAAGAACCGTTTTTTCTTGTCTAATGTAAAGGTGAGTGGTGAGGCTGCTAGTGCAGATGTAAAGGCAGCTGAGGCGTTTGTAGAGGAATTGGATAGAATCATTAAAAAAGAAGAGTACTTACCAGAACACATTTTTAATATGAATGAAACATGCTTGGTCTGCAAAAGAATGCCTGAAAGCACATACATTAGTATTGAGGAAAAAACAATGCCTGGTTTCAAGGCTTCAAAAGAACACACATACATTGGTATTGAGGAAAAAAACAATGTTAGGTTTTAAATTAAAGCCTCTTGCCATCTACCATAGTGAGAACCCTAGGGCATTTAAAGAACATTAACAAACACACATTGCAAGTGCATTACCACATCAATAAAAATTCCTGGATGACTGTGCAGAATTTTGAGGACATTACCATAATTCCCCCCCCCTCAAGTGGAGGAATATTGAATGGTAAAGGGGATTTGTTTCAAAATTGCGTTAATTCTTGAAAATGCTCCTGGACATCCTCCCTATATTGGAGACCTTCATAATAATGTGAAAGTGGTATTTTTGCCTCCAAACACCACTTTACTGATCCATCCAATGGATCATGGTGTGATAGCTGCATTCAAGGTGTATTACCTGTGAAGAACAAAGAGTATAACACATTGAAAGGGTTTGCAAGAGATACAAAAATTGTACAGTTGGCCAACAGTTTGCATCTTGAAGTGGATCAAGATGATGTTGAATAGTGATGTCGCGAACCTAAAATTTTCGGTTCGCGAACCGCGGACTCGAACTTCCGGTATTGTTCGCGAACGCGCGAACCGCCATTGAATTCAATAGGCAGGCGAACTTTAAAACCTACAAGGACTCTTTCTGGCCACAATAGTGATGGAAAAGTTGTTTCAAGGGTCCTAACACCTGGACTGTTGCATGCTGGAGGGGGATCCCTGGCAAAACTCCCATGGAAAATTACATAGTTGATGCAGAGTCTGCTTTTAAGCCATAATGGGTCTAAATCAACTAACATTCCCAAAGTGGCTGTCTCAAAACATCCCAGACAGAAGATAGATTGATAGTGATAGATAGGATAGATAGATATACATAGATTGATAGTTAGATAGAATCGATAGAAGAGAAATAGATATATTTGTTAGATATATAATTACCCTAATAAATTCTAATAATCAAACATGCGTTCTTGGACCCAACTAGCTTGTGTCAATTAGTACTTGTTCCCCCCACCCTATCGTGGGATTTCTATATGGCCTGCCAGATTACCCTGAAAAATTATAATAATAAGACATGTGGTCTGCTACCTATTTTAACGAGGTTGTGTTTTAAGTACTACCATTCTTAGCACTTTAATCTCTGTTACTCCCCCTATTTGGTGAGGTCTATACGGCCTGGATGATTACCCATACAAAATATAATAATAAGACATCTGCTCTTGGTCTGCGACCCATGGTAACTATGTTGTGTTAATTAGTAATGTCCTTCGCATTTTAATAGCTGTTACTCATACTCACCCTATCGGTGGAGGTCTATATGGCCTGCATGATTACCCTTACAAAATATAACAACCAAACATATGCTCTGGGACCTATGGTAAGTAGGTTGTGTTATGTAGTACTGTTCTTTGCATTTTCATACCTGTTACAACACCAAATGGTGGCAGGTCTATCTGTCCTTCATGATTAGCTGCACCCAAACCCAAAAAAAAGCCGAGTGGTCTTAGACTAACACCCATGGCTAACTCTGTTGTTTCAATTAGTACTATTCTTAGCACTTTCATCCCTGTTACGGGCGGTCTACATGGCCATCATGATTAGCCGAACAAAATACTACAATCCAACCTTTGCTCAGTCTTCATAGGCCCTTCATTGTCTGTATTTTGATAGTACAGTTCTTATTATTTTTATAGCTGATACAACACCGAATGTTGTCAGCTCTATATGGCCTGCATGATTAGCTGCACCCAATACAAAAATAAATCCAAGTGGTCTTGGATTAACACCCATGGCTAACTCTGTTGTTTCAAGTAGTACTATTCTTAGCACTTTCATCTCATCATCCCTGTTACTTCCAGGACTCTCGGTGGTGGTGGTCTACATGGCCATCATGATTAGCCTAACCAAATACTACAATCCAACCTTGGCTCAGTCTTCCTAAGGCCCTTCATTGGCTGTATTTTGCTAGTACTGTTCTTATTACTATGGTGGTCTACATGGCCATCATGATTAGCCTAACCAAATACTACAATCCAACCTTGGCTCAGTCTCCCTAAGGCCCTTCATTGGCTGTATTTTGGTAGTACTGTTCTTATTAGTTTAATAGCTGATACGACACCGAATGTTGTCAGCTCTAAATGGCCTGCATGAATAGCCGCACCCAAAGCCAAAAAAAAGCCAAGCGGTTTTGCACTAACACCCATGGCTAACACTGTTGTTTCAAGTTCTACTATTCTTAGCTCTTTCATCTCATCATCCCTGTTACTTCCAGGACTCTCGGTGGTGGTGGTCTACATGGCCATCATGATTAGCCTAACCAAATACTACAATCCAACCTTGCCCCAGTCTTCCTAAGGCCCTTCATTGGCTGTATTTTGGTAGTACTGTTCTTATTAGTTTAATAGCTGATACGACACCGAATGTTGTCAGCTCTATATGGCCTGCAGGAATAGCCGCACCCAAAGCCAAAAAAAAGCCAAGCGGTTTTGCACTAACACCCATGGCTAACTCTGTTGTTTCAAGTTCTACTATTCTTAGCTCTTTCATCTCATCATCCCTGTTACTTCCAGGACACTCGGTGGTGGTGGTCTACATGGCCATCATGATTAGCCTAACCAAATACTACAATCCAACCTTGGCTCAGTCTTCCTAAGGCCCTTCATTGGCTGTATTTTGGTAGTACTGTCATCCTTTTGAATAAAAGATTACAGTAAAGGCATTGATTTTAGAAAGCCACAGATCATTATTTGCAACCTTGAATTTAGAAAAAAAAATTGATTACACAGCCGTGACACTTATTTATGCTCAGGCCTTTTTAATGCGAGGGTCCCGGAGCCTCAACCGAAACAACAGCATGAAAGAGGAGATATGTCATCCTTTTGAATAAAAGATTACAGGAAAGGCATTGATTTTAGAAACCCACAGATCATTATTTGCAACCGTGAATTTAGAAAAAAAAATTGATTAGACAGCCGTGACACTTATTTATGCTCAGGCCTTTTTAATACGAGGGTCCCGGAGCCTCAACCGAAACAACAGCATGAAAGAGGAGATATGTCATCCTTTTGAATAAAAGATTACAGGAAAGGCATTGATTTTAGAAACCCACAGATCATTATTTGCAACCGTGAATTTAGAAAAAAAAATTGATTACACAGCCGTCACACTTATTTATGCTCAGGCCTTTTTAATACGAGGGTCCCGGAGCCTCAACCGAAACAACAGCATGAAAGAGGAGATATGTCATCCTTTTGAATAAAAGATTACAGGAAAGGCATTGATTTTAGAAACCCACAGATCATTATTTGCAACCGTGAATTTAGAAAAAAAAATTGATTACACACCCGTCACACTTATTTATGCTCAGGCCTTTTTAATACGAGGGTCCCGGAGCCTCAACCGAAACAACAGCATGAAAGAGGAGATATGTCATCCTTTTGAATAAAAGATTACAGGAAAGGCATTGATTTTAGAAACCCACAGATCATTATTTGCAACCATGAATTTAGAAAAAAAAATTGATTAGACAGTCGTGACACTTATTTATGCTCAGGCCTTTTTAATACGAGGGTCCCGGAGCCTCAACCGAAACAACAGCATGAAAGAGGAGATATGTCATCCTTTTGAATAAAAGATTTCAGGAAAGGCATTGATTTTAGAAACCCACAGATCATTATTTGCAACCGTGAATTTAGAAAAAAAAATTGATTACACAGCCGTCACACTTATTTATGCTCAGGCCTTTTTAATACGAGGGTCCCGGAGCCTCAACCGAAACAACAGCATGAAAGAGGAGATATGTCATACTTTTGAATAAAAGATTACAGGAAAGGCATTGATTTTAGAAAGCCACAGATCATTATTTGCAACCATGAAATTACACAAAAACATTGATTAGACAGCTGTGACACTTATTTATGCTCAGGCCTTTTTAATACGAGGGTCCCGGAGCCTCAACCGAAACAACAGCATGAAAGAGGAGATATGTCATCCTTTTGAATAAAAGATTACAGGAAAGGCATTGATTTTAGAAACCCACAGATCATTATTTGCAACCGTGAATTTAGAAAAAAAAATTGATTAGACAGCCGTGATACTTATTTATGCTCAGGCCTTTTTAATACGAGGGTCCCGGAGCCTCAACCGAAACAACAGCATGAAAGAGGAGATATGTCATCCTTTTGAATAAAAGATTACAGGAAAAGCATTGATTTTAGAAACCCACAGATCATTATTTGCAACCGTGAGTTTAGAAAAAAAAATTGATTACACACCCGTCACACTTATTTATGCTCAGGCCTTTTTAATACGAGGGACCTGGAGCCTCAACCGAAACAACAGCATGAAATAGGAGATATGTCATCCTTTTGAATAAAAGATTACAGGAAAGGCATTGATTTTAGAAAGCCACAGATCATTATTTGCAACCGTGAATTTAGAAAAAAAAATTGATTACACAGCCGTCACACTTATTTATGCTCAGGCCTTTTTAATACGAGGGTCCCGGAGCCTCAACTGAAACAACAGCATGAAAGAGGAGATATGTCATCCTTTTGAATAAAAGATTACAGTAAAGGCATTGATTTTAGAAACCCACAGATCATTATTTGCAACCGTGAATTTAGAAAAAAAAATTGATTACACAGCCATCACACTTATTTATGCTCAGGCCTTTTTAATACGAGGGTCCCGGAGCCTCAACTGAAACAACAGCATGAAAGAGGAGATATGTCATCCTTTTGAATAAAAGATTTCAGGAAAGGCATTGATTTTAGAAACCCACAGATCATTATTTGCAACCGTGAATTTAGAAAAAAAAATTGATACACAGCCGTGACACTTATTTATGCTCAGGCCTTTTTAATACGAGGGTCCCGGAGCCTCAACCGAAACAACAGCATGAAAGAGGAGATATGTCATCCTTTTGAATAAAAGATTACAGGAAAGGCATTGATTTTAGAAACCCACAGATAATTATTTGCAACCGTGAATTTAGAAAAAAAAAATTGATTAGACAGCCGTGACACTTATTTATGCTCAGGCCTTTTTAATACGAGGGTCCCGGAGCCTCAACCGAAACAACAGCATGAAAGAGGAGATATGTCATCCTTTTGAATAAAAGATTACAGGAAAGGCATTGATTTTAGAAACCCACAGATCATTATTTGCAACTGTGAATTTAGAAAAAAAAATTGATTACACAGCCGTCACACTTATTTATGCTCAGGCCTTTTTAATACGAGGGTCCCGGAGCCTCAACCGAAACAACAGCATGAAAGAGGAGATATGTCATCCTTTTGAATAAAAGATTACAGGAAAGGCATTGATTTTAGAAACCCACAGATCATTATTTGCAACCGTGAATTTAGAAAAAAAAATTGATTACACACCCGTCACACTTATTTATGCTCAGGCCTTTTTAATACGAGGGTCCCGGAGCCTCAACCGAAACAACAGCATGAAAGAGGAGATATGTCATCCTTTTGAATAAAAGATTACAGGAAAGGCATTGATTTTAGAAACCCACAGATCATTATTTGCAACCATGAATTTAGAAAAAAAAATTGATTAGACAGCCGTGACACTTATTTATGCTCAGGCCTTTTTAATACGAGGGTCCCGGAGCCTCAACCGAAACAACAGCATGAAAGAGTAGATATGTCATCCTTTTGAATAAAAGATTACAGGAAAGGCATTGATTTTAGAAACCCACAGATCATTATTTGCAACCGTGAATTTAGAAAAAAAAAATGATTACACAGCCGTCACACTTATTTATGCTCAGGCCTTTTTAATACGAGGGTCCCGGAGCCTCAACCGAAACAAAAGCATGAAAGAGGAGATATGTCATACTTTTGAATAAAAGATTACAGGAAAGGCATTGATTTTAGAAAGCCACAGATCATTATTTGCAACCATGAAATTACACAAAAACATTGATTAGACAGCCGTGACACTTATTTATGCTCAGGCCTTTTTAATAGGAGGGTCCCGGAGGCTCAACCGAAACAACAGCATGAAAGAGGAGATATGTCATCCTTTTGAATAAAAGATTACAGGAAAGGCATTGATTTTAGAACCCACAGATCATTATTTGCAACCGTGAATTTAGAAAAAAAAATTGATTAGACAGCCGTGACACTTATTTATGCTCAGGCCTTTTTAATACGAGGGTCCCGGAGCCTCAACTGAAACAACAGCATGAAAGAGGAGATATGTCATCCTTTTGAATAAAAGATTACAGGAAAGGCATTGATTTTAGAAACCCACAGATCATTATTTGCAACCGTGAATTTAGAAAAAAAAATTGATTACACACCCGTCACACTTATTTATGCTCAGGCCTTTGTAATACGAGGGTCCTGGAGCCTCAACCGAAACAACAGCATGAAAGAGGAAATATGTCATCCTTTTGAATAAAAGATTACAGGAAAGGCATTGATTTTAGAAAGCCACAGATCATTATTTGCAACCGTGAATTTAGAAAAAAAAATTGATTACACAGCCGTCACACTTATTTATGCTCAGGCCTTTTTAATACGAGGGTCCCGGAGCCTCAACCGAAACAACAGCATGAAAGAGGAGATATGTCATCCTTTTGAATAAAAGATTACAGTAAAGGCATTGATTTTAGAAACCCACAGATCATTATTTGCAACCGTGAATTTAGAAAAAAAAATTGATTACACAGCCGTCACACTTATTTATGCTCAGGCCTTTTTAATACGAGGGTCCCGGAGCCTCAACCGAAACAACAGCATGAAAGAGGAGATATGTCATCCTTTTGAATAAAAGATTACAGGAAAGGCATTGATTTTAGAAACCCACAGATCATTATTTGCAACCGTGAATTTAGAAAAAAAAATTGATTACACAGCCGTCACACTTATTTATGCTCAGGCCTTTTTAATGCGAGGGTCCCGGAGCCTCAACCGAAACAACAGCATGAAAGAGGAGATATGTCATCCTTTTGAATAAAAGATTACAGGAAAGGCATTGATTTTAGAAACCCACAGATCATTATTTGCAACCGTGAAATTAGACAAAAACATTGATTAGACAGCCGTGACACTTATTTATGCTCAGGCCTTTTTAATACGAGGGTCCCGGAGGTTCAACCGAAACAACAGCATGAAAGAGGAGATATGTCATCCTTTTGAATAAAAGATTACAGGAAAGGCATTGATTTTAGAAACCCACAGATCATTTATATGACCCGTGTAATAGAAAAAAACATTCATTAGACACCGGTTACACTTATTTATCCTCAGGCCTTGTTAATACGAGGGTCCCGGAGCCGCAACTGAAACAACAGCATGAAAGAGGACATATGTCAATCTTTTTGAATTATAGATTACAGGAAAGGCATTGATTTTAGAAACACTGAGATAATTACTTGCAACCGGAAAATCAAAAAAAAAAAATTGAACAGACACCCAGTACACTTTATTATCCATAGGCCTTTTCAGCAGAGGCTCCAGGACCCTCAACAAAAACAAGAGCAGGGAGCTGGGCATAGGAGTACAATGGAGTGTGTCAATAATAATCTGAAGGTGAAGATTGCATAGTTGTGGCATTTTAATTTTGTTATCGTGGGAACTTAGTACTTGCAATGACCTTGCTCTGGTGAATCCATATTGCAAATGTGTTATTTAAGGCACTGTTTGTCTATTTTTTTGAATATCAGCATTTGTTAAATAAAGCTCAACTTAGGCTGGTGAGAAACGACCTTTCTTCTGGCTGTTTGCAAATGTTGTGGCTCTGGACAAACATTTGAATAAGGGGCCATCAGCCATATTCTGCACGCAACCCCTTTGATGATTGACGATTAACATGTGTCACCTGCAAGCAGAGCTCGTTACTTCTGTCTAAATCATCTTCCTGGTATGGACAGGCCACTGTTTCCCACAGCAAGTACGAATTTTGAAATACAAGATTGTCTTGAGTATGGTAGGAAACCAAAGTTTATTTAATTCAGTACTATCTATCACCACAAAAAATTAACTTCTTGAAGCAACAAAAATGCCAGCAATTTCATGTGCTTATGGATGACAAGGACGTCATGTCCTTTGGTGCACAGAGATGGAGACGATTTTTGCCCTCCCTGTACACTACCCAGATGTCTCAAACATCACCAGAAACACAATACAGCCACTCTTGTGAAGTTCCTGGTGTTCCGGTAGCCATCTCTTTGCGCTCCTAAAGGAATACTTTATCAGTGTTTTTGTATACATCCGACAACAGCTTCGGAGACTGTGGTGACGCACATGTTATTTACTGTTGTTCCAGCTGTGGCAATATCAATTGGCATGAAAAAGTTAAGATTTGTGGGTTGTGGAGCCTATAGCTGTTAAGGTAGGACGTGTGTTTGAGGAGCTCCAGGTCTTACAAGTTACTTTGGAGTTAGTTTTCAACCTTAATTTAATTTTCTTTTTGGGATTCATACTCACACTTTCTGGGGCTATCCAAGAGGAGCCTGGTAAAAGCAGTAGTAGTCACCCCTTATATCAACGGGTACGGAGACCTGTTTTTTGCATTTCCAATATTGCGCCGTACCCCAAACTAATCCTGAATGAAAAAAAAAAATTACAATTTGGACTAGTGACGCACATTTTATGCACGCTGTGGCAATTGCAATTTGCAATAAAAATAATCTGCTAACAACAACCACTACCTACGACCACACCTGACTCCTGAAGTCATGCTTCAGTTATTAAGTCAAGTTAAATAAAACAAATTTTTCTTTATTATGTGCAGCAGAGGCTCCAGGACCCTTGACAAAACCAGCAGCAGGAAAGAGGACATATGGCATCCTTTTGAAAAAAATGATTATAGGAAAGGCAAACACAGAGATCATTAGTTGCAACCGTGATATCACAAAAAACTTTGATTATACACCAAGTACACTTATTTATCCTTAGGCCTTTTTAGCAGAGGCTCCAGGACCCTCAACAAAAACAAGAGCAGGGAGGTGGGCATAGGAGTACAATGGAGTGTGACAATAATAATGTGAAGGGGAAGATTGCGGAGTTGTGTCATTTTAATTTTGTTACTGTGGGAAATACTAGCAATGACCTTGCTCTGGTGAATCCATATTGCAAATGTGTTTTTTAAGGCACTGTTTGTCTATTTATTGAATATCAGCATTTGGTAATTGAAGCTCAACTTAAGGCTGGTGAGAACCGACCTCTCTTCTGGCTGTTTGCAAATGTTGTTGCTCTGGACAAACATGTGAATAAGGGGCCATCAGCCATATTCTGCACGCAACCCCTTTGATGATTGACGATAAACATGTGTCACCTGCAAGCAGTGCCCGTTACTTCTGTCTAAATCATCTTCCTGCTATGGACAGCCCACTGTTTCCAACAGCAAGTCCGAAGCTTGAACTACAAGATTGTCTTGAGTATGGTAGGAAACCAAAGTTTATTTAATTCAGTACTATCTATCACCACAAAAAATGAACTTCTTGAAGCAACAAAAATGCCAGCAATTTCATGTGCTTATGGATGACAAGGACGTCCTGTCCTGTGGTGCACAGAGATGGAGAGGATTTTTGCCCTCCCTGTACACTACCCAGATGTCTACAACATCACCAGAAACACAAGACAGCCACTTTTGTGAAGTTCCTGGAGTGTTCCGGTAGCCATCTCTTTGCGCCCCAAAAGGAATTCTTTATTGTTGTTTTTGTATACATCCGACAATAGATTCGGAGACTGTGGTGACGCACATGTTAGTTACTGTTTTTCCAGCTGTGGCAATATCAATTGGCATTAAAAAGGTAAGATTTGGGTGGGCGGAGCCTATACCTGTTACGGTAGGACGTGTGTTTGAGGAGCTCCGGGTCTTACAATTTACTTAGGAGTCATTTTTCAACCTTAATTTAATTTTCTTTTTGGGATTCATACTCACACTTTCTGGGGCTATCCAAGAGGAGCCTGGTAAAAGCACTAGTAGTCACCCCTTATATCAACGGGTACCTAGACCTGTTTTTTGCCTTTCCAATATTGCGCCGTACCCCAAACTAATCATGAATGAAAAAAAAAAAACTTAAAATTTGGACTAGTGACGCACATTTTATGCACGCTGTGGCAATTGCCATTTGCAATAAAAATAATCTGCTAACAACAACCACTACCTACGACCACACCTGACTCCTGAAGTCATGCTTCAGTTATTAAGTCAAGTTAAATTAATTTTTTTTTTCTTTATTATGCGCAGCAGAGGCTCCAGGACCCTCAACAAAACCAGCAGCAGGAAAGAGGACATATGGCATCCTTTGGAAAAAATGATTATAGGAAAGGCATTGATTTCAGAAACACAGAGATCATTAGTTGCAAACGGTAAATAAAAAAAACATTGATTAGACACCCAGTACACTTATTTTTCATTAGGCCTTTTTAATAAGAGGCTCCCGGAGCCTCAACCGAAACAACAGCATCAAAAAGTACATATGGCATCCTTGTGAATAATAGATTACTGGAAAGGCATTGATTTTAGAAACCCGTGGATAATTTTTTGCAAACGTGGAATCTAAAAAAACATAGATTATACACCCAGTACACTTCTTTATCCTTAGGCCTTTTTAGCAGAGGCTCCAGGACCCTCCACAAAACCAGCAGCTTGAAAGAGGACATATGGCATCCTTTAGAAAATTAGATTACAGGAAAGGCATTGATTTTAGAAACACAGAGATCATTAGTTGCAACCGTGAAATCACAAAAAACTTTGATTACACACCAAGTGCACTTATTTATCCTTAGGCCTTTTTAGCAGAGGCTCCAGGACCCTCCACAAAACCAGCAGCATGAAAGAGGACATATGGCATACTTTAGAAAATTAGATTACAGGAAAGGCATTGATTTTAGAAACACAGAGATCATTAGTTGCAACCGTGAAATCTAAAAAAACATAGATTATACACCCAGTACACTTATTTATCCTTAGGCCTTTTTAGAAGAGTGTTCCGGAGCCTCAACAGAAAGAACAGCATGAAAGAGGACATATGGCATCCTTTTGAAAAATAGATTACAGGAAAGGCATTGATTTTTGAAAGACAGAAAAAATAAGTTACAACTGTGAAATCTAAAAAAACATTGAATAGACACCCAGTACACTTCTTTATCCTTTGGCCTTTTTAGCAGAGGCTCCAGGACCCTCCACAAAACCAGCAGCATGAAAGAGGACATATGGCATACTTTAGAAAATTAGATTACAGGAAAGGCATTGATTTTAGAAACACAGAGATCATTAGTTGCAACCGTGAAATCTAAAAAAACATAGATTATACACCCAGTACACTTATTTATCCTTAGGCCTTTTTAGAAGAGTGTCCCGGAGCCTCAACAGAAAGAACAGCATGAAAGAGGACATATGGCATCCTTTTGAAAAATAGATTACAGGAAAGGCATTGATTTTTGAAAGACAGAAAAAATAAGTTACAACTGTGAAATCTAAAAAAACATTGAATAGACACCCAGTACACTTCTTTATCCTTTGGCCTTTTTAGCAGAGGCTCCAGGGCACTCAACAAAACCAGCAGTAGGAAAGAGGACATATGGCATCCTTTGTGAAAAAAAGATTATAGGAAAGGCATTGATTTTAGAAAAACGGGGATAATTTGTTGCAACCGTGAATTTGAATAAAAAAAGTGGTTGGATGGACACCCAGTACAATTCTTTCTCCCTAGGCCTTTTTATAAGAGGGTCCAGGACCCTCAAACAAAACACCAGCAGGAAAGGGGACATATGGCATACTTTTTAACAATACAGTAAGAGTACAGGAAAGGCATTGATTTTAGAAACCCATAGATAATTTTTTGCAAATGTAAATTTGAATAAAAAAAATGATTCGATGGACACCCAGTACACCACTTTCTCCTTAGGCCTTTTTATAAGAGGGTCCTGGACCCTCAAAAAAAACACCAGCAGGAAAGAGGACATATGGCATACTTTTGAAAATTAGATTACAGGAAAGGCATTGATTTTAGAAACACAGAGATCAGTTATATGACCCGGGAAATAGAAAAAAAACATTGATTGGACACCCAGTACACTTCTTTATCCTTAGGCCTTTTTAAAAGAGTGTCCCGGAGCCTCAACAGAAAGAACAGCATGAAAGAGGACATATGGCATCCTTTTGAAAACTAGATTACAGGAAAGGCATTGATTTTTGAAAGACAGAAAAAATAAGTTACAACTGTGAAATCTAAAAAAACATTGAATAGACACCCAGTACACTTCTTTATCCTTCGGCCTTTTTAGCAGAGGCTCCAGGACACTCAACAAAACCAGCAGTAGGAAAGAGGACATATGGCATCCTTTGTGAAAAAAAGATTATAGGAAAGGCATTGATTTTAGAAACCCGGGGATAATTTGTTTCAACCGTGAATTTGAATTAAAAAAAATTATTGGATGGACACCAGGTACAATTCTTTATCCATAATGCCTTTTTATAAGAGGGTCCAGGACCCTCAAACAAAAAACCAGCAGGAAAGAGGACATATGGCATACTTTTGAACAATAGAGTACAGGAAAGGCATAGATTTTAGAAACCCATAGAATTTTTTTTTTAAATGTAAATTTGAATAAAAAAAAATGATTCGATGGACAGCCAGTACACCTCTTTCTCCTTAGGCCTTTTTATAAGAGGGTCCTGGACCCTCAAAAAAAACACCAGCAGGAAAGAGGACGTATGGCATCCTTTTGAACAATAGAGTACAGGTACAGCATTGATTTTACAAACCCAGAGATCATTTTGGTCAATTGTTAAATAGAAAAATAAAAATGAGTGGCCAACCAGTACACCTCTTTCTCCTTAGGCCTTTTTATAAGATGGTCCTGGACACTCAAAAAAAACACCAGCAGGAAAGAGGACGTATGGCATCCTTTTGAACAATAGAGTACAGGTACGGCATTGATTTTACAAAACCAGAGATAATTTTGGTCAAATGAGAAATAGAAAATAAAAATGAGTGGACACCCAGTACACCTCTTTCACCTTAGGCCTTTTTATAAGAGTGTCCAGGACCCTCAAACAAAATACCAGCAGGAAAGAGAACATATGGCATTCTTTGGAACAATAGAGTACTGGTACGGCATTGATTTGTGAAACCCACAGATAATTGTTTGTAAAAGTGAAATAGCACCAAAAACCATGCTTGGACTCCAACTCCAGGTCGTTCACCTTCAGCTTTTTTATAAGAGGGTCCAGCACCCTCAACAGAAACAACTGCAGGAAACACCACCACACATGCCATCCTTTTGCACAAGCGAGTACAGGTATGGCATCCATTTTAGAAACCCAACGATAATTGAGAGGAACCAGGAACATTTTTATAAAAACTGGATGGGGCAACCATTACTACAGGTCGTTCTCCTTCAGCCTTTTTATATCATGGGCCACGACCCGCAACAGGCACAACAGCATGAAACAAAACATATGCCACCCTTTTGCACAATAGAGTACAGGTATGTCATAGATGGAACACGGAGATAATTTAGATCAACCAAGAGACGGATAAAGATGCTTGGTCGGTCCTACTCTTTCAAATTTGTTGCATTTTGCGTTCAATTGAATGGTCCACCGGATATGAGTGGTGTGTAAAGTTGTACAATTCGTAACAGTTTAATCACTAGTGTTATGTGCCTTATTTTTTTTATTTGAGTTTTGTACCCACAGAGATGCAGCAGAGGCCAGAAAAATTTGGAATGTACAAATGACTGAAACATTGGGGTATTGTTGGAGCAACTGCTGTAGCAGCGGCCAGAAAAATCGATGTTTGTAAAACATTTATAAAGTGCCCTAAAAGCTTGTGGCTTGAACACTAGTTGTTGGCGGATAAGTCAAGCAAGTCCTCCGTCTTTATAACCAAAAAAAAAGGCCAGCCTGTGTACCAATTGTAGCCCAAGGCAGCTCATATCATCATCAGTAGTTTTTTATTCAAATGTATCGCCCAATGTCAGTCCCTTCGGGATTCAGCCCTCATTCATTTTTATAAAAGGGAGATAGTCAAGGCTTTTTTGACCTAGGCGACTTCTCTTCTCAGTGACAAAACCTCCTGCTGCACTAAAAGTCCTTTCGGACAGGACACTTGAAGCGGGGCAGGCCAGAAGTTCCATTGCAAATTGGGATAGCTCAGGCCACAAGTCCAGCCTGCACACCCAGTAGTCAAGGGGTCCATCGCTCCTGAGAGTGTTGAGATCCGCAGTTAAAGCTAGGTAGTCTGCTACCTGTTGGTTGAGTCTTTCTCTAAGGCTGGATCCCGAAAGGCTCTGATGGTGCATGGGAGTTAAAAAGGTACGCATGTCCTCCATCAACAAGACGTCAGGAAAGCGCCCGGTCCTTGCCGCCGTGGTCGTGGGAGGAGGAGGATTAATTTCATCTCTTCCCCTGTTACATTCCCGTGGTGCTGTGACATCACCCTTATACGCTGTATAAAGCATAGTTTTTAATTTATTATGAAAATGCTCCATCCTTTCCGACTTGCGGGAATTTGGTAACATTTCAGGCACTTTATGCTTATACCGGGGGTCGAGGAGCGTGGACACCCAGTACAGGTCGTTCTCCTTCAGCTTTTTTATACGAGGGTCCCTCAACAGGCACGACAGCATGAAAGAACCCATTTGAAAAAGGTTGGATGCTGAGCTAATCATGTCGCATTCCTCCTCCTCACTGATCTCACTGATAGTATCTTCTTCCCCCCAGCCACGTACAACACCACGGGTACCAGAGAGGTGACAACAACTAGCACCCTGGGATGACTGTTGTGCTCGGTCTTCCTCCTCCTCATCCTCCCCAAAGCCACATTCCTCCTCTGACTCCTCTTCCTCACAATCCTCTTCCTGCGTTGCCGCAGGTCCAGCAAGCAATGCTGATTCGGCTGTTTGTGGGGGTGATGGACACCACAACTCTTCCTCTTCCTCTTCACGCTCATCTACTGCCTGATCCAGCACTCTTCGCAGGGCACGCTCCAGGAAGAAAACAAATGGTATGATGTCGCTGATGGTGCCTTCGGTGCGACTGACAAGGTTTGTCACCTCCTCAAAAGGACGCATGAGCCTACAGGCATTGCGCATGAGCGTCCAGTAATTTGGCAAAAATATCCCCAGCTCCCCAGAGGCTGTCCTAGCACCCCGGTCATACAAATACTCATTAACAGCTTTTTCTTGTTGGAGCAGGCGGTCAAACATTAGGAGTGTTGAAATCCACCGTGTCGGGCTGTCGCAAATCAAGCGCCTCACTGGCAGGTTGTTTCGACGCTGGATATCAGACAAGTGCGCCATGGCCGTGTAGGAACGCCTGAAATGGCCACACACCTTCCTGGCCTGCTTCAGGACGTCCTGTAAGCCTGGGTACTTATGGACAAATCGTTGTACAATCAGATTACACACATGTGCCATGCACGGCACATGTGTCAACTTGCCCAATTTCAATGCCGCCACCAAATTACTTCCATTGTCAGAAACAACCTTGCCAATCTCCAGTTGGTGCGGAGTCAGCCACTGATCCACCTGTGCGTTCAGGGCGGTCAGGAGTGCTGGTGCGGTGTGACTCTCCGCTTTCAGGCAAGTCAACCCCAAGACGGCGTGACACTGCCGTACCCGGGATGTAGCATAGTACCTGGGGAGCTGGGGGGGTGCCATAGATGTGGAGCAAGACGCAGAAGTTGAAGAGGACTCAGCCGAGGAAGAGGTTATGGAAGAGGATGGAGTAGGAGGAGTAGAGGAGGTAGTAGCAGGCCTTCCTGCAAGTCGTGGCGGTGTCACCAACTCTTCTGCAGAGCCACGCATTCCATGCTTGTCAGAAGTCAGCAGGTTTACCCAATGCGCAGTGTAGGTGATATACCTGCCCTGACCATGCTTTGCAGACCAGCTATCCGTGGTCATATGGACCCTTGCCCCAACGCTGTGTGCCAGACATGCCATAACTTCCTTTCTCACAACAAAGTACAGGTTTGGGATTGCCTTTTGTGAAAAGAAATTTCTGCCAGGTACCTTCCACTGCGGTGTCCAAATAGATACAAATTTTTTGAAAGCATCAGACTCCACCAGCTTGTATGGTAAAAGCTGGCGGGCTAAGAGTTCAGACAAGCCAGCTGTCAGACGCCGGGCAAGGGGGTGACTTTGAGAAATTGGCTTCTTACGCTCAAACATGTCCTTGACAGACACCTGACTGTGGGCAGATGACCAGGAACTGCTACGTAAGAGAGACTGAGTGGAGGATGGTTGAGAGGGGGCAAGGAGGACAGCACTGGTTGACGTGGCTGAAGATGCTGGAGCAGGAGGAGGAGGGCGGCTTTCATTTTGTGTGCTGCTTCTACTCATGTGTTCTTCCCATCGGCCTTTGTGATGGGAGACCATGTGCCTTCGCAAAGCAGTTGTACCTAGGTGGCTGTTGGACTTCCCACGACTCAGTTTCTTTTGGCACAGGTTGCAAATGGCATCGCTGTTGTCAGAGGCAGACACACAAAAAAAATGCCACACTGCTGAGCTCTGCGATGACGGCATTCTGGTGGTGGCAACAGCATGCGTTGATGGGCATCGGCGGGCTGTCTGGCTGACCCCTGGTGACGATGCATGCTGTCTGACTGTGCCACTAGCTCCTTGAGACGACCTCCCCGTGCTTCCAAATCGTCTCCTCCTCCTCTCTGTCTCCCCATCTGAACTTTCCCCCTCTTCTTCTTCTCTTCTAGCAGGCACCCACGTGACATCCACCGACACATCATCATCAACCGCTTCACTTGTATCTGAAACATCAAGAAAGGAAGCAGCAGCGGGTACAACATCACCATCATCATCACACCGTACCTCCATGTCGGTAATGCTGCCTGACTGAGACTGATCACTATTATCTACATCCTCTGTCAATGATGGTTGCGCATCACTCATTTCTTCAAAATGATGTGTCAATAACTCCTGTGACAGATCAAGTGAAGCGGCTGTGGTGCTAGTGTTGGTGGTGGCGACAGGCGGCGGAGTGTCACTGGTCACTTGAGACCTGCCCAAAGCACAGCTGGACTTAGATGATGCATCAAGGTTAGGAGGACTAGCAGCGGAAGCTGAAGAAGATTGGGTTTCCTGTGTTAGCCATTCAACTAGGTCCTCCTCAGAAGTTTTTGCATCCCCCCTGGCACCCGGCGTCTGAACAATGTGCATATTTGTAGGATTTAAAGGAATCACAGCACCACGACCACGGAACCTGCGGGTGGCCTGCCTCTGCCTGTCATTTTTTTTTAAATGGACACTAACGATACTATTACACCAATTGAGTGGTGGCACTGTGAAAGTGGGCACAGTATACGCTGTGAGACTGACAACAACAAAAAAGACAGATGTTTTAAAAATCACAAATTGTTAATTTTTTGAAATATTACTAGTACTGTGGCAACAAATATGATTGTTTGGCACTATTTGGCAAATGAGCCTGTCTGGCACACACGCTGGGAGAAAGGAAACTGCAATTCAATGGCACTAGGAGACTGAAGAATCACAGTCAAAACAGTTATGATTAACAAAAATTCCAATCCTGTTACAATAAATATGAGTGGTGGCACTAATTGGCTAGTTGGGACTGGCACACAGGCAGGCAGGCAGGAGGAAAATGCAATTCAAGGGCACTAGTAGACTGCAGATTGACAGTCAAAACAGTGTTGATTGACAAATTTTGCAATACTGTTAAAAGAAATATGATTGCTAGCACTAATTGGATAGTTGGGCCTGGCACACAGGCTGGCAGGCAGTAGAAAAGTGCAATTCAATGGCACAAGCAAAATGAGGATTAAGATCAACCATCAAGATTTTTTTTATTTAAATTAGTAACTATACTATGACAACAATTAGGATTGGTGTAAATAGTTGGCAAGACGGCCTGGCACAAAAGGATGGCAGGCAGGAGGGAGATGCAATTCAAGGACACTAGGAGACTGATTAATGACAGTCAAAACAGTGATGATTGACAATTTTTGCAATACTGTTAAAAGAAATATGATTGCTGACAACAATTGGCTAGGTGGGCCTGGCTCACAGCAGGCTGCAAGGCAGGAGGAAAGTGCGTTTCAATGGCACCAGCAAACTGAGGTTTCAAATCACAGCAACTATTACCAAAAATTTAATTTTTTAATTATTAGAATACTGTCACAACAAATATGATTGGTGTAAATATTTTTTAAGTAGGCCTGGCACACAGGCTTGGAAGGCTGTAGAAAAGTGCAATTCAAAGGCACGAGCAAACTGAGGGTTAAGATCATCAACAATAAAGATTTTTTTAATTTTAATTAGTAACTATACTGTGACAAAAAATTAGGATTGGTGTAAATAGTTGGCAAGACGGCCTGGCACAAAAGGATGGCAGGCAGGAGGGAGATGCTATTCAAGGACACTAGGAGACTGATTACTGACAGTCTAAACAGTGATGATTGACAATTTTTGCAATACTGTTAACAGAAATATGATTGCTGACAACAATTGGCTAGGTGGGGGCCTGGCTCACAGCAGGCTGCAAGGCAGGAGGAAAGTTCGTTTCAATGGCACCAGCAAACTGACGATTCAAATCACAGCAACTATTACCAAAAATTTTAATTTTTAATTATTAGAATACTGTCACAACAAATATGATTGGTGTAAATATTTTTTAAGTAGGCCTGGCACACAGGCTTGGAAGGCTGTAGAAAAGTGCAATTCAAAGGCACGAGCAAACTGAGGGTTAAGATCAACACTAAAATTTTTTTTTATTTAAATTAATAACTATACTGTCTGACTGTGACAACAATTATGATTGGTGTAAATAGTTGGCTAGACGGCCTGGCACAAAAGGCTGGCAGTGGCAGGCAGGAGGTAAATGAAATTCAATGGCCCTAGGAGACTGAATATTTGCAGTCCAAAAAATTATGTTTTTTTTTTTTTTTATTACTGTTACAAGAATTGTGATTGGTGCCACTAATTGGCTACTTGGGCCTGGCAGACAGGCTGGCAGATATGAGTCGTGGATGGTAGGTAGGGCAGTAATTTAACACAGTATGCTGTGTAAGTGACAAAAACACAGGACTGATAGAAAATTAAGTTACATTACACTAGCAAAATATTTTAAAATTTTAGATTTTAATATTAAAATTATGTTAAGAAGTGCAATGCACATATGACTCTATGAGTGGTCGCACTGGCTGGCTGCTACGTAGGGCAGCAATTATAACAACAGTATGCTGTGTAAGTCAGATAGACAGTTAGACACAGGCCTGATAGAAAATACAATTAGATTACACTAGCATAATGATTTAAAGACTTTTTTTTGGAAATTTTAAGAAAAAGGTTAAGCACATACATATGAGTCGTGGCTGATAGCCTTGGAAGGGCAGCTATTAAAAACAGTAGGCTATGTATGTCGGATACACACATGCCTGATAGAAAATACTATTAGATTACACTAGAAAAATGATTGAAATTATTTTTTTTTGGGGGGGGGGAATTAAAAAAAGGTTAAACACATATGAGTCGTGGCTCATAGACTAGGGAGGGCAGCAAGTAAACACAGTAGGCTCTCTAACGGCTAGATTTGGAGTTTGGCGGTAAAAGGGCTGTTAACGCTCCGCGGGTTTTTTTCTGGCCGCACCATAAATTTAACTCTGGTATCGAGAGTTCAAACAAATGCTGCGTTAGGCTCCAAAAAAGGAGCGTAGAGCATTTTTACCGCAAATACAACTCTCGATACCAGAGTTGCTTACGGACGCGGCCGGCCTCAAAAACGTGCTCGTGCACGATTCTCCCATAGGAAACAATGGGGCTGTTTAAGCTGAAAAAAAACCTAACACCTGCAAAAAAGCAGCGTTCAGCTCCTAACGCAGCCCCATTGTTTCCTATGGGGAAACACTTCCTACGTCTGCACCTAACACTCTAACATGAACCCCGAGTCTAAACACCCCTAGCCTTACACTTATTAACCCCTAATCTGCCGCCCCCGCTATCGCTGACCCCTGCATTACACTTTTAACCCCTAATCTGCCGCTCCGTAAACCGCCGCCACCTACGTTATCCCTATGTACCCCTAATCTGCTGCCCTAACATCGCCGACCCCTATGTTATATTTATTAACCCCTAATCTGCCCCCCACAACGTCGCCGACACCTACCTACACTTATTAACCCCTAATCTGCCGACCGGACCTGAGCGCTACTATAATAAAGTTATTAACCCCTAATCCGCCTCACTAACCCTATCATAAATAGTATTAACCCATAATCTGCCCTCCCTAACATCGCCGACACCTACCTTCAATTATTAACCCCTAATCTGCCGACCGGAGCTCACCGCTATTCTAATAAATGTATTAACCCCTAAAGCTAAGTCTAACCCTAACACTAACACCCCCCTAAGTTAAATATAATTTTTATCTAACGAAATAAATTAACTCTTATTAAATAAATGATTCCTATTTAAAGCTAAATACTTACCTGTAAAATAAATCCTAATATAGCTACAATATAAATTACATTTATATTATAGCTATTTTAGGATTAATATTTATTTTACAGGTAACTTTGTATTTATTTTAACCAGGTACAATAGCTATTAAATAGTTAAGAACTATTTAATAGTTACCTAGTTAAAATAATTACAAATTTACCTGTAAAATAAATCCTAACCTAAGTTATAATTAAACCTAACACTACCCTATCAATAAAATAATTAAATAAACTACCTACAATTACCTACAATTAACCTAACACTACACTATCAATAAATTAATTAAACACAATTGCTACAAATAAATACAATTAAATAAACTATCTAAAGTACAAAAAATAAAAAAGAACTAAGTTACAGAAAATAAAAAAATATTTACAAACATAAGAAAAATATTACAACAATTTTAAACTAATTACACCTACTCTAAGCCCCCTAATAAAATAACAAAGACCCCCAAAATAAAAAAATCCCTACCCTATTCTAAATTTAAAAAGTTACAAGCTCTTTTACCTTACCAGCCCTGAACAGGGCCCTTTGCGGGGCATGCCCCAAGAAGTTCAGCTCTTTTGCCTGTAAAAGACAACATACAATACCCCCCCCCCAACATTACAACCCACCACCCACATACCCCTAATCTAACCCAAACCCCCCTTAAATAAACCTAACACTAAGCCCCTGATGATCTTCCTACCTTGTCTTCACCATGCCAGGTTCACCGATCCGTCCTGGCTCCAAGATCTTCATCCAACCCAAGCGGGGGTTGGCGATCCATAATCCGGTGCTCCAAAGTCTTCCTCCTATCCGGCAAGAAGAGGACATCCGGACCGGCAAACATCTTCTCCAAGCGGCATCTTCTATGTTCTTCCATCCGATGACGACCGGCTCCATCTTGAAGACCTCCAGCGCGGATCCATCCTCTTCTTCCGACGACTAGACGACGAATGACGGTTCCTTTAAGGGACGTCATCCAAGATGGCGTCCCTCGAATTCCGATTGGCTGATAGGATTCTATCAGCCAATCGGAATTAAGGTAGGAATTTTCTGATTGGCTGATGGAATCAGCCAATCAGAATCAAGTTCAATCCGATTGGCTGATCCAATCAGCCAATCAGATTGAGCTCGCATTGTATTGGCTGATCGGAACAGCCAATAGAATGCGAGCTCAATCTGATTGGCTGATTGGATCAGCCAATCGGATTGAACTTGATTCTGATTGGCTGATTCCATCAGCCAATCAGAAAATTCCTACCTTAATTCCGATTGGCTGATAGAATCCTATCAGCCAATCGGAATTCGAGGGACGCCATCTTGGATGACGTCCCTTAAAGGAACCGTCATTCGTCGTCTAGTCGTCGGAAGAAGAGGATGGATCCGCGCTGGAGGTCTTCAAGATGGAGCCGGTCGTCATCGGATGGAAGAACATAGAAGATGCCGCTTGGAGAAGATGTTTGCCGGTCCGGATGTCCTCTTCTTGCCGGATAGGAGGAAGACTTTGGAGCACCGGATTATGGATCGCCAACCCCCGCTTGGGTTGGATGAAGATCTTGGAGCCAGGACGGATCGGTGAACCTGGCATGGTGAAGACAAGGTAGGAAGATCATCAGGGGCTTAGTGTTAGGTTTATTTAAGGGGGGTTTGGGTTAGATTAGGGGTATGTGGGTGGTGGGTTGTAATGTTGGGGGGGGGGTATTGTATGTTTTCTTTTACAGGCAAAAGAGCTGAACTTCTTGGGGCATGCCCCGCAAAGGGCCCTGTTCAGGGCTGGTAAGGTAAAAGAGCTTGTAACTTTTTAAATTTAGAATAGGGTAGGGAATTTTTTATTTTGGGGGTCTTTGTTATTTTATTAGGGGGCTTAGAGTAGGTGTAATTAGTTTAAAATTGTTGTAATATTTTTCTTATGTTTGTAAATATTTTTTTATTTTCTGTAACTTAGTTCTTTTTTATTTTTTGTACTTTAGATAGTTTATTTAATTGTATTTATTTGTAGCAATTGTGTTTAATTAATTTATTGATAGTGTAGTGTTAGGTTAATTGTAGGTAATTGTAGGTAGTTTATTTAATTATTTTATTGATAGGGTAGTGTTAGGTTTAATTATATCTTAGGTTAGGATTTATTTTACAGGTAAATTTGTAATTATTTTAACTAGGTAACTATTAAATAGTTCTTAACTATTTAATAGCTATTGTACCTGGTTAAAATAAATACAAAGTTACCTGTAAAATAAATATTAATCCTAAAATAGCTATAATATAAATGTAATTTATATTGTAGCTATATTAGGATTTATTTTACAGGTAAGTATTTAGCTTTAAATAGGAATCATTTATTTAATAAGAGTTAATTTATTTCGTTAGATAAAAATTATATTTAAGTTAGGGGGGTGTTAGTGTTAGGGTTAGACTTAGCTTAAGGGGTTAATACATTTATTAGAATAGCGGTGAGCTCCGGTCGGCAGATTAGGGGTTAATAATTGAAGGTAGGTGTCGGCGATGTTAGGGAGGGCAGATTAGGGGTTAATACTATTTATGATAGGGTTAGTGAGGCGGATTAGGGGTTAATAACTTTATTATAGTAGCGCTCAGGTCCGCTCGGCAGATTAGGGGTTAATAAGTGTAGGTAGGTGTCGGCGACTTTGTGGGGGGCAGATTAGGGGTTAATAAATATAACATAGGGGTCGGCGATGTTAGGGGCAGAAGATTAGGGGTACATAGGGATAACGTAGGTGGCGGCGATTTGCGGTCGGAAGATTAGGGGTTAATTATTTTAAGTAGCTTGCGGCGACGTTGTGTGGGGCAAGTTAGGGGTTAATAAATATAATATAGGGGTCGGCGGGGTTAGGGGCAGCAGATTAGGGGTACATAAGTATAACGTAGGTGGCGGTCGGCAGATTAGGGGTTAAAAATTTTAATTGAGTGGCGGCGATGTGGGGGGACCTCGGTTTAGGGGTACATAGGTAGTTTATGGGTGTTAGTGTAGTTTAGGGTACAGTAGTTAAGAGCCTTATGAACCGGCGTTAGCCAGAAAGCTCTTAACTCCTGCTTTTTTCAGGCGGCTGGAATCTTGTCGTTAGAGCTCTAACGCTCACTGCAGAAACGACTCTAAATACCAGCGTTAGAAAGATCCCATTGAAAAGATAGGCTACGCAAATGGCGTAGGGGGATCTGCGGTATGGAAAAGTCGCGGCTGTAAAGTGAGCGTTAGACCCTTTAATCACTGACTCCAAATACCAGCGGGCGGCCAAAACCAGCGTTAGGAGCCTCTAACGCTGGTTTTGACGGCTACCGCCGAACTCTAAATCTAGGCCTATGTCAGCAAAACACACAGGCCGGATAGAAAATTAGATTTGATTACACTAGCAAACAAATATAAACTTTTTTTTTTTTATATTAAAATTAAGGTGAAAGAAAAATAGATATGAGTGCTGGGTGGCTGCCTGGCACAGACCAATTGACTGACTGAGCCTGACAGACACAGGCATGATAGTAAATGTAATTAGATTACACTAGAAAAATATTTTTTTGTGTTTTTTTTTTAAATTAAAAATAATGTTATAAACGGATATTAACACTGCTGGCTGCTGGCTGGCACAGAGCAATGAACCAGAGTATATGCTGTGTGACACTGGCCTGATAGAAAATGGAAAAAAATTACACTAGAAAAATAATTATATTTTTGGGTTAGTTAAATTTAAACTAATGTTGTTAGGGAGATATCAGTGGTGGCAGTAGTCACAGCATATGCTGTGAGCCTTAAACACACAGCTGAAAGCCAGGCAAATGCTAATAAAAAAAAAAATAAAAATACGCCCTAAAAAGGGCTTTTTGGGGTGCTGTGCTTGCAGCAAAGATGAGTGGAGTCCTTCTGGACTGTAAATACACTAGCCTAGCTATGTTTTTCCTATTAATGTCAGGAGCAAAAACACAACACGTCCTCTCATTAAAAAAGCAAGGTCGTTATGAGTCTAAAATGGCAGATTCCGAGTAGCTGGGAGTGTCTGTGAGGGAGTGTCTGATGTTGATTGGCTCTAATGTGTCAGGCGGCTGTGACATAAAGGGTCAAAGTTTCCACAATGATGACACATAGGGGCGGATCGAACATCGCCATGTGTTCGCCCACAAACGCAAACGCGAACAACCTATGTTCGCTGTGAACCGTTCGCGGGCGAACAGTTCGGGACATCACTAATGTTGAACACCTGATAGAAATTTTTCATGTAGAACTAACAATTTAAGAGTTACTTGAACTAGAAGAGCAAAGTGTGACAAAAGAGGAGGAATGAAAAAAAGATCCTGAAGAAGTGGAACAGATACAGTTCACTCTGAACGGCTTGGCTAAGGGTTTTTTCACCATGATTTGTTCTAAAGAAATGAGAGGAAATGGACCCCATTTTGAAAAGATCTGTTACTGTAGAGAGGAATGTTCATCATGCACTTGACTGCTACAAACAGATTTATAAAGAAAAAAAGTAAAACACTGTCCAAATAATTGGATGTTTTTCTAAAAAAATCAAACCCCTCTGCTGAAGCAGCACCTTGTCCTTCTACTAGTGCTTGTGCAATTGCCCAAATAGAGCATATTGATGTGAATGTTCCACTTTCCTCTGACACTGAGTGATTAATACTGTAGTGATTTCAAAAACAAAAATGTTCTTACAGTGGTCCTGTTTGTGGGGGTTTTTGTGTTTAGTTTATACTGTTATGTTCTACTCTACAGTAGATATGCAGTACTGTACAATGTACGGTGCTGTACAGTAGTATGGCACAAACATATACTTTTACTGAAGCCACCCAAGAACACTGCAGCACCAGTAATGATAAGTACATCAACAGTAATTTGCAGTTATTCATTTGTATATCACAATTCTGACAGCACAGTACTGTAATATTATGTAATTTTGAGTTATGACCAAATCATCTCTGTATTCATTTATTTAATGATATATTTTGAAAAGTGCAATGCTATGTCAAATAATTCTATTAAAAAATATATTCACTTTGTTTTAAAGGAATATGGTATATGTTGAGGTGTTTGGCGGGCTCAAAGGAAAGGTGTGTGTGCACTATTCCCAGTGAGCTTGCAGGATTAGAAATATGTGTTCAAAAGATATCAGTGTGATCCCAAAAACAATTAGTAAGAAGTATAGGTTTGGGAGTGTATAAAGAGAGAGCGCAATATTGTGTAATATAGTTTTATTCAGAAAGAACACATACAAAACACTCGTGTGGTGTTCTCGTCTGATTGTTGACATAGAACACCACAGAAGCTATACCTTTATCCAGGAGTCACAGTACAGGGAGTGCAGAATTATTAGGCAAGTTGTATTTTTGAGGATTAATTTTATTATTGAACAACAACCATGTTCTCAATGAACCCAAAAAACTAATTAATATCAAAGCTGAATAGTTTTGGAAGTAGTTTTTAGTTTGTTTTTAGTTATAGCTATTTTAGGGGGATATCTGTGTGTGCAGGTGACTATTACTGTGCATAATTATTAGGCAACTTAACAAAAAACAAATATATACCTATTTCAATTATTTATTTTTACCAGTGAAACCAATATAACATCTCAACATTCACAAATATACATTTCTGACATTCAAAAACAAAATAAAAACAAATCAGTGACCAATATAGCCACCTTTCTTTGCAAGGACACTCAAAAGCCTGCCATCCATGGATTCTGTCAGTGTTTTGATCTGTTCACCATCAACATTGCGTGCAGCAGCAACCACAGCCTCCTAGACACTGTTCAGAGAGGTGTACTGTTTTCCCTCCTTGTAAATCTCACATTTGATGATGGACCACAGGTTCTCAATGGGGTTCAGATCAGGTGAACAAGGAGGCCATGTCATTAGATTTTCTTCTTTTATACCCTTTCTTGCCAGCCACGCTGTGGAGTACTTGGACACGTGTGATGGAGCATTGTCCTGCAAGAAAATCATGTTTTTCTTGAAGGATGCAGACTTCTTCCTGTACCACTGCTTGAAGAAGGTGTCTTCCAGAAACTGGCAGTAGGACTGGGAGTTGAGCTTGACTCCATCCTCAACCCGAAAAGGCCCCACAAGCTCATCTTTGATGATATCGGCCCAAACCAGTACTCCACCTCCACCTTGCTGGCGTCTGAGTCGGACTGGAGCTCTCTGCCCTTTACCAATCCAGCCACGGCCCATCCATCTGGCCCATCAAGACTTACTCTCATTTCATCAGTCCATAAAACCTTAGAAAAATCAGTCTTGAGATATTTCTTGGCCCAGTCTTGACGTTTCAGCTTGTGTGTCTTGTTCAGTGGTGGTCGTCTTTCAGCCTTTCTTACCTTGGCCATGTCTCTGAGTATTGCACACCTTGTGCTTTTGGGCACTCCAGTGATGTTGCAGCTCTGAAATATGGCCAAACTGGTGGCAAGTGGCATCTTGGCAGCTGCACGCTTGACTTTTCTCAGTTCATGGGCAGTTATTTTGCACCTTGGTTTTTCCACACGCTTCTTGCAACCCTGTTGACTATTTTGAATGAAACGCTTGATTGTTCGATGATCACGCTTCAGAAGCTTTGCAATTTTAAGAGTGCTGCATCCCTCTGCAAGATATCTCACTATTTTTGACTTTTCTGAGCCTGTCAAGTCCTTCTTTTGACCCATTTTGCCAAAGGAAAGGAAGTTGCCTAATAATTATGCACACCTGATATAGGGTGTTGATGTCATTAGACCACACCCCTTCTCATTACAGAGATGCACATCACCTAATATGCTTAATTGGTAGTAGGCTTTCGAGCCTATACAGCTTGGAGTAAGACAACATGCATAAAGAGGATGATGTGGTCAAAATACTCATTTGCCTAATAATTCTGCACTCCCTGTATAGAATTTACTGATGCAATCTTAATCAGATCTGACAATACCTCATACTAGTTTGTGAGTGCAGTATACAATTGTTACTTAGAGTAACTATATACCCTTTAGAGGTATACACCCCTAGGCCTATATATTTGAGCACATATTTCTAATACCACAAGCTCACTGGGAATATCACTGAGTACCCCTTTTCTTTATACATTATGTCTCACTTTGGGAATTTCAGAGAGACCCCTCATATTTAGATTCAGCTGCTGTTGTGGACTTGTATTATATTTTACTTCGAATTGACCGCATATACATTTATTTATTAATTGTATATCTATTTTGTTAACCACCATATATCTCCATTAAAAATGGAATACTTTAATTCTGAGCTAACGCAGGTCCAAATGCAAACAAATCTTCAATAATTAATTTATAGACAATTAAACAATACATTTACGTATTTGAATTTAAAAGAAAATCCTATGTCCCTATATAAAGACAGACTCTTAAAATTTCTAAATTAAAAAAGAGAAAAGGAATATAAACAGGAGTTATAAACAAAAATGAATTTGAAATTTCCAAGAATCTAGAGGTTTTATATAATCCCTAAGATACACAAAGACCTCCAAAATAAACCTGGAAGACTGATTGTCTTGGGAATAGGATTCCTGACCAGTAATTATCACTATTTATTGATAAATTCCTCCAGCACCCTGTAGTACAAACTAATTTGTATCTAAAACACACTTTGGGGGGTAGTTATCAAGCCGTCAACCTCAAATACGCTGGAATTCCGCAGCGTATTTGTGGCGAGGCTGATTCGCCTTAGTTATCAAAGGCTACAGACCGGCAAAAGTAGAATTTTGTGACGTAAACTTCGATCCGCCGGACTCCGTCCGACACAGATCGATTCTTAAGTCACTCCAGATGTTCCGCACACAAGTACATCACAATCTGACTACTTTTGCTAGTTATCAAAAAACTAACAGGTACGCTCGGCACTTTTCCGGCCCAGCGTACCTGGTTTTCAAACCGCCATCCTGGAGGCGGCGGATCCCATAGGAATCAATGGGAGTCTGACCATAGCGAAAGTACAAGTTCGCTGCTGCCAGATATCCCATTGATTCCTATGGGAGATGTCTACACCTAACAACCTAACATGTACCCCGAGTCTAAACACCCCTAATCTGTCCCCCCTACACCGCCACAACTAAATAAATGTATTACCCCCTAAACCTCCACTCCCGGAGCCCACCGCAAGCTACTCTATACCTATTAACCCCTAAACCGCCGCTCCCTGACCCTGCCGCAACTATAATAAGTGTATTAACCCCTAAACCGCCGCTCCCTGACCCTGCCGCAACTACAATAAGTGTATTAACCCCTAAACCGCCGCTCCCTGACCCTGCCGCAACTATAATAAGTGTATTAACCCCTAAACCACTGCTCCCTGACCCTGCCACAACCTACATTAAATTTATTAACCCCTATCCTGCCCCCCCTACACCGTCGCCACCTATAATAAATTTATTAACCCCTATCCTGCCCCCCACTACAACGCCGCCACTGTAATAAAATTATTAACCCCTAAACCTAAGTCTAACACTAACCCTAACACCCCCCTAACTTAAATATTAATTAAATAAATCTAAATAATATTTCTATTATTAACTAAATTAATCCTATTTAAAACTAAATACTTACCTTTAAAATAAACCCTAATATAGCTACAATATAAATAATAATTATATTGTAGCTATTTTAGGATTAATTTTTATTTTACAGGCCCCTTTCAATTTATTTTAACTAGGTACAATAGCTATTAAATAGTTATTAACTATTTAATAGCTTACCTAGCTAAAATAAAGAGAAATGTACCTGTAAAATAAAAACTAACCTAAGTTACAATTACACCTAACACTACACTACACTTAAATAAATTATTCCTTTTTAAAACTGAATACTTACCTGTAAAATAAACCCTAAGATAGCTACAATATAATTAATAATTACATTGTAGCTATCTTAGGATTTATATTTATTTTACAGGTAACTTTGTATTTATTTTAACTAGTTAGAATAGTTATTAAATAGTTATTAACTATTTAATAACTACCTAGCTAAAAGAAATACAAAATTACCTATAAAATAAATCCTAACCTAAGTTACAATTAAACCTAACACTACACTATCATTAAATAAATTAAATAAACTACCTACAAATAACTACAATTAAATACAATTACATAAACTAACTAAGTACAAAAAATTAAAAAAGCTAAGAAGTTACAAAAAATAAAAAAAATAAGTTACAAACATTTAAAAAAATATTACAACAATTTTAAGCTACTTACACCTAATCTAAGCCCCCTAATAAAATAACAAACCCCCCCAAAATAAAAAAAATGCCCTACCCTATTCTACATTAAAAAAGTTCAAAGCTCTTTTACCTTACCAGCCCTTAAAAGGGCCTTTTGTGGGGGCATGCCCCAAAGAGTTCAGCTCTTTTGCCTGTAAAAGAAAAATACAACCCCCCCCAACATTAAAACCCACCACCCACATACCCCTAATCTAACCCAAACCCCCCTTAAAATAACCTAACACTAATCCCCTGAAGATCATCCTACCTTTAGTTGTCTTCACTCAGCCGAGCCACCGATGGAATGAAGGCTCCTTTAAGGGACGTCATTCAATCAGCCAATCAGATTGAGCTCGCATTCTATTGGTTGATCGGAACAGCCAATAGAATGCGAGTTCAATCTGATTGGCTGATTGGATCAGCCAATCAGATTGAACTTGAATCTGATTGGCTGATTCCATCAGCCAATCAGATTTTTCCTACCTTAATTCCGATTGGCCGATATAATCCTATCAGCCAATTGGAATTGAAGGGACGCCATCTTAGATGACGTCCCTTAAACGAGCCTTCATTCGTCGGTAGTCCGTCGGGAAAGAAGGATGTTCCGCGTCGGCGGGATGAAGATTCAAGACCCGGCTTCGAAGATGACCTCGCCCGGATAGAAGACTTCTTCAGCGCCTCTTGGAAGATGACCTCACCCGGATGGAAGATTTCTTCAGCGCCGCCTGGAGGATCACTTCATCGGATGGAATATTTCTTCAGCGCCCCTTGGATGATCACTTCTGCCGGTCCGGATGTCCTCTTCAGTAGGATGATCTTCAGGGGATTAGTGTTAGGTTATTTTAAGGGGGGTTTGGGTTAGATTAGGGGTATATGGGTGGTGGGTTTTAATGTTGGGGGGGTTGTATTTTTCTTTTACAGGCAAAAGAGCTGAACTCTTTTGCCTTTTAAGGGCTGGTAAGGTAAAAGAGCTTTGAACTTTTTTAATGTAGAATAGGGTAGGGCATTTTTTTATTTTGGGGGGGGTTTGTTATTTTATTAGGGGGCTTAGATTAGGTGTAAGTAGCTTAAAATTGTTGTAATCTTTTTTTAAATGTTTGTAACTTATTTTTTTTATTTTTTGTAACTTAGCTTTTTTTATTTTTTGTACTTTAGTTAGTTTATTTAATTGTATTTAATTGTAGTTATTTGTAGGTAGTTTATTTAATTTATTTAATGATAGTGTAGTGTTAGGTTTAATTGTAACTTAGGTTAGGATTTATTTTACAGGTAATTTTGTATTTCTTTTAGCTAGGTAGTTATTAAATAGTTAATAACTATTTAATAACTATTCTAACTAGCTAAAATAAATACAAAGTTACCTGTAAAATAAATATAAATCCTAAGATAGCTACAATGTAATTATTATTTATATTGTAGCTATATTAGGGTTTATTTTATAGGTAAGTATTTAGTTTTAAATAGGATTAACTTAGGCCTAGATTTAGAGTTTTGTCGGTAACGACCCGCGTAGCTAACGCCGGCTTTTTTCTGGCCGCACCATAAAAATAACTCTGGTATTGAGAGTCCACAAAAAGGATGCGTTAGGCTCCAAAAAAGGAGCATAGAGCATTTTTAACGCAGCTTCAACTCTCGATACCAGAGTTGCTTGCGCAAGCGCAAGCGGCCAGCCTCAAAAACGTGCTCGTGCACGATTCCCCCATAGGAAACAATGGGGCTGTTTGAGCTGAAAAAAAACCTAACACCTGCAAAAAAGCCGCGTTCAGCTCTTAACGCAGCCCCATTGTTTGCTATGGGGAAACACTTCCTACGTCTGCACCTAACACCCTAACGTGTACCCCGAGTCTAAACACCCCTAGCCTTACACTTATTAACCCCTAATCTGCCACCCCCGCTATCGCTGACCCCTGCATATTATTTTTAACCCCTAATCTGCCAGTCCGTAAACCGCCGCTACTTACATTATCCTTATGTACCCCTAATCTGCTGCCCCTAACACCGCCGACCCCTATATTATATTTATTAACCCCTAATCTGCCCCCATCAACGTCGCCTCCACCTGCCTACACTTATTAACCCCTAATCTGCCGAGCGGACCTGAGCACTACTATAATAAAGTTATTAACCCCTAATCCGCATCACTAACCCTATAATAAATAGTATTAACCCCTAATCTGCCCTCCCTAACATCGCCGACACCTAACTTCAAACATTAACCCCTAATCTGCCGACCAGAGCTCACCGCTACTATAATAAATGTATTAACCCCTAAAGCTAAGTCTAACCCTAACACTAACACCCCCCTAAGTTAAATATAATTTTAATCTAACAAAATTAATTAACTCTTATTAAATAAATTATTCCTATTTAAAGCTAAATACTTACCTGTAAAATAAATCCTAATATAGCTACAATATAAATTATAATTACATTGTAGCTATTTTAGGATTAATATTTATTTTACAGGCAACTTTGTAATTATTTTAACCAGGTACAATAGCTATTAAATAGTTAAGAACTATTTAATAGTTACCTAGTTAAAATAATAACAAAATTACCTGTAAAATAAATCCTAACCTAAGTTACAATTAAACCTAACACTACACTATCAATAAATTAATTAAATAAAATACCTATAATTATCTACAATTAAACCTACCACTACACTATCAATAAATAAATTAAATACAATACCTACAAATAACTACAATGAAATAAACTATCTAAAGTACAAAAAATAAAAAAGAACTAAGTTACAAAAAATAAAAAAATATTTACAAAAATAAGAAAAATATTACAACAATTTTAAACTAATTACACCTACTCTAAGCCCCCTAATAAAATAACAAAGACCCCCAAAATAACAAAATGCCCTACCCTATTCTAAATTACTACATTTCAAAGCTCTTTTACCTTACCAGCCCTGAACAGGGCCCTTTGCGGGGCATGCCCCAAGAAATTCAGCTCTTTTGCCTGTAAAAAAAACCATACAATACCCCCCCCAACATTACAACCCACCACCCACATACCCCTAATCTAACCCAAACCCCCCTTAAATAAACCTAACACTAAGCCCCTGAAGATCTTCCTACCTTGTCTTCACCCTACCAGGTTCACCAATCCGTCCTGAAGAGCTCCTCCGATGTCCTGATCCAAGCCCAAGCGGGGGGCTGAAGAGGTCCATGATCCAGCTGAAGTCTTCATCCAAGCGGGAGCTGAAGAGCTCCATGATCCGGATGAAGTCTTCTATCAACGGCATCTTCAATCTTCTTTCTTCCGGATCCATCTTGCAGACCTCCGACGCGGAACATCCTCTTCTCCCGACGCCTACTAGCCGAATGACGGTTCCTTTAAGGGACGTCATCCAAGATGGCGTCCCTCGAATTCCGATTAGCTGATAGGATTCTATCAGCCAATCGGAATTAAGGTAGGAATATTCTGATTGGCTGATGGAATCAGCCAATCAGAATCAAGTTCAATCCGATTGGCTGATTCGATCAGCCAATCAGATTGAGCTTGCATTCTATTGGCTGTTCCGATCAGCCAATAGAATGCGAGCTCAATCTGATTGGCTGATTGGATCAGCCAATCGGATTGATCTTGATTCTGATTGGCTGATTCCATCAGCCAATCAGAATATTCCTACCTTAATTCCAATTGGCTGATAGAATCCTATCAGCCAATCGGAATTCGAGGGACGCCATCTTGGATGAGCTCCGGTCGGCAGATTAGGGGTTAATAATTGAAGTTTGGTGTTGGCGATGTTAGGGAGGGCAGATTAGGGGTTAATACTATTTATTATAGGGTTAGTGAGGCGGATTAGGGGTTAATAACTTTATTATAGTAGCGGTGCAGTCCGCTCGGCAGATTAGGGGTTAATAAGTGTAGGCAGGTGGAGGCGACGTTGTGGGGGGCAGATTAGGGGTTAATAAATATAATATAGGGGTCGGCGGTGTTAGGGGCAGAAGATTAGGGGTACATAAGTATAACGTAGGTGGCGGTCGGCAGATTAGGGGTTAAAAAATTTAATCGAGTGGCGGCGATGTGGGGGGGCCTCAGTTTAGGGGTACATAGGTAGTTTATGGGTGTTAGTGTACTTTAGAGTACAGTAGTTAAGAGCTTTATGAACCGGCGTTAGCCCAGAAAGCTCTTAACTACTGACTTTTTTCCTGCGGCTGGAGTTTTGTCGTTAGATGTCTAACGCTCACTTCAGACACGACTCTAAATACCGGAGTTAGAAAGATCCCATAGAAAAGATAGGATACGCAATTGACGTAAGGGGATCTGCGGTATTGAAAAGTCGCGGCTGAAAAGTGAGCTAACGCCAAACTCCAAATCTAGGCCTTAGTTAATAATAGAAATATTATTTAGATTTATTTAATATTTAAGTTAGGGGGGTGTTAGGGTTAGTGTTAGACTTAGGTTTAGGGGTTAATAATTTTATTACAGTGGCAGCGGTGTAGTGGGGGGCAGGATAGGGGGTTAATAAATTTATTATAGGTGGCGACGGTGTAGGGGGGCAGGATAGGGGTTAATAAATTTAATATAGGTTGCGGCGGGTTCAGGGAGCGGCGGTTTAGGGGTTAAACTATTTATTGCGGCGAGGTGCGGGATCAGCAGGATAGGGGTTAATAACTTTATTATAGAGGGCGACGGTATAGGGGGGGCAGGATAGGGGTTACTAGGTATAATGTAGGTGGCAGCGGTGTCCGTGAGCGGCGGTTTAGGGGTTAATACATTTATAAGACTTGTGGCGGGGTCTAGGAGCGGCAGTTTAGGGGTTAATACATTTATAAGACTTGCGGCAGGGTCTAGGAGCGGCGGTTTAGGGGTTAGTAACTTTATTTAGTTGCGGGGGGCTCCGGGGGCGCCGGTATAGGGGGTAGAACAGTGTAGTTTAGTGTGGTTGCTTAGTGACAGGCTAGCAAGAAATCTGTCAAACAGCCGAAGAGCAGCAAGATCGGATGAGTGATAACTCTCACAGTCCGCTGCTCATCGCCCCGCGGCTTTTTGACAGCTTTATTTGATAACTTAGGCGTATTTTTTCAGGTCCGCGGCCGTGAAGGTAGGCGAGCTTAGGCGGGCGTATTGGGCCGACGAAGGCAGGAAAGTTGACACGTTGATAACTACCCCCCATAGTGTGATAAAACAATTGGAAAAACAACAGTTAAATGATGAGCTACTATTAGTGACGCCAATGTTAATTCCCTATATACTAACATTATAAAGGAAAAGAGCTTGGAAGCAATAGATTATGTATAAATTTCAGATACCTCAATTAAGAAGGAACAAAAGGACTTTATTTTAGAGGGGATTAGGATTATTTTATAAAGTAATTTATTCTGGTATGATGATGAATTTTATCTGCAGATCAATGGTACAGCAATGGGCTCCAGGTTTGCACCAAGCTATGCTAATTGTTACATGGCTGCCTAGGAAGACATATTTGTGTGGTGCCAACATGACTGGAATGCAAATCTGGTGGCTCATTGCAGATACATTGGTTATATTTTATTTATCTGGAAAGTAGATATAACATTCCTTGAGTTCTATATGAAATATCTGAATTGAAATGAATGGAACATCATAATACACTGGAAATATATTAAAAAGGAGATTAACTTTCTGGATTTAACAATCTATATAGAGAATAATATCATATAAACTTTATTCAAACTAATAGCTGCCACTTAAAAAGGTGGTTAATGAATATCCCAAAAGGACAGTTTTATAGGTTAAAAAGGAATTGTTCAGATGGGGATGTATTTAACCCCTTAATGACCACAGCACTTTTCCATTTTCTGTCCGTTTGGGACCAAGGCTATTTTTACATTTTTGAGATGTTTGTGTTTAGCTGTAATTTTCCTCTTACTCATTTACTGTACCCACACATATTATATACCATTTTTCTAGCCATTAAATGGACTTTCTAAAGATACCATTATTTTCATCATATCTTATAATTTACTATATAAAAAATTATAAAATATGAGGAAAAAATGGAAAAAAACACACTTTTTCTAACTTTGACCCCCAAAATCTGTTACACATCTACAACCACCAAAAAACACCCATGCTAAATAGTTTCTAAATTTTGTCCTGATTTTAGAAATACCCAATGTTTACATGTTTTTTGCTTTTTTTGTAAACTATAGGGCCATAAATACAAGTAGCACTTTGCTATTTCCAAACCATTTCTTTTCAAAATTAGCGATAGTTACATTAGAACACTGATATCTTTCAGGAATCTCTGAATATCCATTGACATGTATATATTTTTTTTTAGTAGACAACCCAAAGTATTGATCTAGGCCCATTTTGGTATATTTCATGCCACCATTTCACTGCCAAATGCAATCAAATACAAAAAATCGTTCACTTTTCACAAAATTTTTCACAAACTTTTGGTTTCTCACTGAAATTATTTATAAACAGCTTGTGCAATTATGGCATAAATGGTTGTAAATTCTTCTCTGGGATCCCCTTTGTTCAGAAATAGCAGACATATATGACTTTGGCATTGCTTTTTGGTAATTAGAAGGCCGCTAAATGCCACTGCGCACCACACGTGTATTATGCCCAGCAGTGAAGGGGTTAATTAGGGAGCATGTAGGGAGCTTTTTGGGTAGTTTTAGCTTTAGTGTAGTGTAGTAGACAACCCCAAGTATTGATCTAGGCCAATTTTGGTATATTTCATGCCACCATTTCACCGCCAAATGCGATCAAATTAAAAAAAAACGTTAAATTTTTCTCAATTTTAGGTTTCTCACTGAAATTATTTACAAACAGCTTGTGCAATTATGGCACAAATGGTTGTAAATGCTTCTCTGGGATCCCCTTTGTTCAGAAATAGCAGACATATATGGCTTTGGCATTGCTTTTTGGTAATTAGAAGGCCTCTAAATGCTGCTGCGCATCACACGTGTATTATGGCTAGCAGTGAAGGGGTTAATTATGTAGCTTGCAGGGTTAATTTTATCTTTAGTGTAGAGCTCAGCCTCCCACCTGAAACATCAGACCCCCTGATCCCTCCCAAACAGCTCTCTTCCCTCCCCCACCCCACAATTGTCCCCGCCATCTTAAGTACTGGCAGAAACTCTGCCAGTACTAAAATAAAAGGTATTTGGCCCTTTTTTAAAAAAAAAAAAGAAGCATATTTACATATGCTGATGTGTAGGATCCCCCCTTAGACCCCAACCTCACTGATCCCCCACCAAACAGCTCTCTAACCCTTCCCCTCTGCCTTAATGGGCGCCATCTTGGGTACTGGCAGCTGTCTGCCAGTACCCAGTTTTGTAAAAAATGTGGCTTTTCTTAAAAAAAATTCCCTTTTCTGTAGTGTAGCTTTCCCCCCCCACCAAGACCAACCCCCAACCCCTTCCAGATCCCTTAGATTACATTTATAATACTGAAAATGTATTTTTTTTTTTTTACTTTGAACTTTTTTTTTTCTGTAGTGTAGCGGTTCCCACCCGCTCCCGCCCGTGCACGTGCCCGCCCACCACCCCCCGTGCACGCGCGCGCTCCCGTGCGCGCCCCCGTAGGTTCCGACCCCGATCCCGCCCCCCTCCACTCCACACACAGAATCGATGGCCGCCCACCCGCCTCCCACGTAAGCTCCCACCCTCCAACGATACCGGCCACCGATGTCCGGTGCAGAGAGGGCCACAGAGTGGCTCTCTCTGCATCGGATGGCCAAGGGGGGTTATTGCAAGATGCCTCCATATCGAGGCATCACTGCAATAACCGGAAAGCAGCTGGAAGCGAGCAGGATCGCTTCCAGCTGCTTTCCAGACCAAGGACGTACGCCACACGTCCTCGGTCATTAACTGTATTTTTTTTTGAGGACGTGTGGCGTACGTCCTTGGTCGTTAAGGGGTTAAGGAACAATCAAGCTTACTTTTTTCTTTTGTGATTCAGATAGAACATGCAATTTTAAGCAACTTTCTAATGTACTCTTATTATAATCTTTTATTTGTTCTTTTGCTATCTTTAATTGAAAAAGAAGGCATCTAAGCTTTTTCCTTA